>NW_025421875.1:0-154016 GCF_011764305.1 Mustela putorius furo | reverse complement strand
GGCATCATTTTGTGGATGGGAAGTGTCCTTTCTGTATTTTTTTTTTACCTCAGGTGTCCCACCAAAGAGGGGACTAGGGTCTTGGCAAGCCCCCATACTTGGGCTGTTTGTTCCAGTCACTAAGAGGCTTTTACATGCGGATACGGGCTCACGCTGAGGGTTCTCACAATGTGTGTTTTGTGCAAATTGTAGCCATGAGGGATAGGTTGGGGCCTCATAGTCCCATGCCTGCTTATTTCACATACAATGAACGTTGGACAACAATGCCAACCACAAGGTTTCTTGCCATGGCGAAGGAGAAGTTCTGATTCTTGGTATCGACGTTCACTCCTCTGAGCAGTGAGTGGAGATAAGGTCCTAGGTTTTCTGAAGGTGAAAACTGAGGTTTGGGTTTAGAGATGATGGCCGAAAGCCCTTGTGGGTTTTGATATGCTCAAGTGTACGGCCAGCCTTGTCTGGGTGTTGGACTGGAGTCTGCCTTCAGGCTGTGTCAGACAGGGCTTTAGTGCACAGGCTTAGATTGTATAATGAGCCTTGGGGGGTATGGTCGATGTGGGTCATGCAGGTTGTTACTCATTTGGCGTTTCTGATTAGCCCTATAGGGCAACATTTTTTCTTCTGTGAGGGCAGGCAGAGTGCTGCATTGTGTCTCCAGAATTGCCAAAACTGGAGGGGTGTGGCCAGGATTGTGAAGACGGAAGTCTTTGAAATCACAAGTTAGGCTTCGGTTTCGGGGCGAGGGGCACAGCAGGCACACTCTCAAGTGCTGAATCGAGATCTCGTGCTTCTGAATTCAGGGCTCGGATCAGACTTTGGCTTAGGATGGAGTTTCTGTCCATGATGCCCCATTTATGAAGGTGTGGGGCATCATGAGGAAATGGAGGTTTTCTCACAGTGGGATTGTGTGATGCTTCAAACCACAAGGATTCATTCTGCGAGACAGTCAAGACAGGTTGGTTGGATTCAAGACGTCCCATAAAGAAATTCTCCAGTGCAGGGTTCTAAGGATGGATGCCTGTGCAGCCCACCTCGCATTCCAACTGTCTCCTAGTGACAAGGCAGGTTTGATCTCTGCTGGCTCTGGTTGAGCAGCCCAGGGGGCTGATTTTAAATGGACTCTCCTGAGGATGGATCATAATGTAAGTTTGTGTCCTTGGAGACCTTGGTATTGGGCCATGGTGGCAGCGCCCTGAAGGATCCTCCTAACCTGAGGTATTGACACAGCTCCAAAGAGCAAGTTTTTCATGTGGAGATGAGATCTGTTCTGATTGTTTCCTTAGGAAACCCCCATATTCTGATATTGGAAACCAGGCCTCTGAGGAGAGATACATAGAAACCAAAGCAATGGATCAGAAGATGGCTCAGGTTGGAGTTTATGTCCATGATGGCCCCTTTATAAAGGGGAGCATCTCATGAGGCCATGTAGGTTTTCCCACGATAGGAGTTGTGAGATGCTCCAATCTGCAAGGATTCCTTCTGCGAGACAGTCAAGTCCTGTTGGAAGGCTCCCAGGACATCCCATATGGAACGGCGCCAGAGCAGGATTCCAACGATGGATGCCTAGAGAGTCTGCTTTGCATTCAAGTTGTCTCCTAGCGACAAGGCAGGTTTGATATTCTGGCTCTGGGGGAGTAATCAACGGGGCTGAATTGAAATGTACTCTCCTGCCAAATGGTCATAATGCGGGTTTGTGTCCATGGAGACCTTGGAATAGGGCGGTGGCTCCGGTTACCTGAAGGTTTTTTCCTAACTGGAGGTTTTTTACAGAGCTCCAAAGGATAAGTTTCCCATGTGGAGACAAGATGTGTTCTGATTGGTATCTCTGGAATCCCCCATATGCTGGTATTGGAAAACAGGCCTCTGATGCTTAGAAACAAAAGCAATGGAACCAATTACGTTCTAGGGGCCTGTCCAGTTTAATAACTTTCTCTTGGGATATCTGTCTACGGGTGAGTTGAGGTCGTTGCTCAGCTCGTGACAGATCACCCCTCTTTGTACTGGGCGGCCTACACTATTGGAATGGCCTCTGGGTCTTTGGAGGTTTCTCCTAATCTGTAGGGTTGTGGCCAATGGAATGGGAAGAATTTCCTTGGAGAGGGCAGGCACAGTCCTGAGGTGTGGCTCCAGGGGCCTCAGCCTGGAGGGTGTGTGTGCGACAGGGATGTCAGGATAGACGTCTGAAAACACAAACTCGGCTTAGGTTTGGGGACGTAGGTATGGCAGGCCCGATCTACAGACTATGAGGAGAATTTTTTTGGGCTATGAACTAAGGGTGAGGCTTATGTCTCTGGATTTTGTGTCAATAGTGGCCGTGGAATGTCGGGCTGGCCTCATGGGCCATGGAAAAGTCTTTCTCTCTGTGGATGGCCTGATCCCAAGTGATTGGGGTCATTCTGTGGGTGGGAGGAATCCTTTCTGTGTTTACTTACATCAAATGTCCCACCAAAGAGGGATTCCAGAGCAGAGCCCTGAGTAGGGGTGACTAGATGTCTCTACCTCTGGTTAATATTGGGTGACTTGAGGCATGGCAGGCCCCATATGTGGGCTCATGGTCCAGCCACTGAGAGGCTTTACTTGAGGACAGGGCTCAAACTGAGGGTCCCAATGTGTGTTTGTGCCCACCGCAGCTCTTGAGCATGGGCAGGGCCTCAGGGACCCTACACTACCCTCAGGGGGCCCTACTACTACTCCTGTAGGCCCTACAGGGGTCCTACACTGAACTTTGGATAAGATGCCAACCACAAGATTCTGGCCAGAGGGAAGGAGGAGTTATGATTTCTGCATCACGTTCAAGCATGGGAAATGAGTAGAGATAAGGTCTAGGTTTCTGTAGCCTGAAAACCAGGTTGGAAAGAGATGGCAACCTAAGGCCATGGCGGTTCAGATGTTCTCAGTGTACGGCAAGCTGTCTGGGTGTCGGTTGGGAATTCAGGCCTCAGGTTGTGTCAGACAGGGCATTAGTGCACAGGCTAGAATATATAATTGGTGTCCAGTTGAGTGGCATGCAGGTTTATCCTCATTTGAGGTTTCTGGGTAGACCCCTAAGGCAACGTTTTTCTTCTAGAGGGCAGGCAGAGTGCAGCACTGTGTCATCGGAAATCCCAAAATGGAGGGCATGTGGTCCAGGAGAGTGAGGACGGAAGTCTGAGAACACTAGCTATGCTTAGGTTTTGGGGTGAGGGCACAGCAGGTGCACTCTGAAGAGCTAAATCAAGATCTCGTGCATCTGAAGTCAAGGCGAAGATCAGCCTTTGGCTCAGGTAGGAGTTTCTTTCCATGATCCGACTTCATGAAGATTGTGGTCATCATGTGACCTTGGAAGCTTTCCATGATATGAGTTGTGAGGTGGTCCATGCACAAGGACTCCTGTGGGACAGTCGAGGCCTGCTGGATGGCTCAAGGATGTCCCATAAGGAACGATGCAAGAGCAGGGTTCAAAGGGTTCTAAGGATCTCTAAGGAGAGATGCCTGGAAACCAAAGCAATAGATCCGATAAGTGCCAATGGGCCTGTTCATTCCTTTTTAACTCTGGGGACATCAGTCTACGGGTCTGAGTGCCGGTAGGTACTCAGATGGGCCCAGATTACCCCTGTTTGTCCTGGGAAGCCACAAATATTGGAATGGCCTCAGGGACTTTGGAGGTTTATCCTATTAGGGTTGTGGCCATTGGAATGGGCACATACAATTCCCTTGGAGAGGGCAAGCACAGTCGTCATGTTTGGCTCCAGGGGCCTGAGCCTGTAGGGTGTGTAGGCCAGGGCTGTTTGGACAGTTGTGTGAAAACACAAACTCAGCTTGTGTTTCGGGTCATAGGTATGGCAGGACTGATCTACAGACCATGAGGAGAACTCTTCGGGATATGAAAAAAGGGCGAATGTGAGGCTCTTGCTCAAGTTTTTGTCTCTGGATATCGTGTCACTCATCGTAGTAAAATTTCCGGGTGACTTCTTGGGAAATGGACGAGTTTTATTCTCTGGGGGTGTGGCCCCGTCCAAAGAGTTTGGGTTTAGGGTCATTCTGTGGGATGGAAGAAGTCCGTTGCTCTGTTGTTGTTGATTTGTTTTGTTTTGTTTTTCAACCTCAGGTGTCCCAACAAATGAGGGATTCCAGAGTAGAGTCCTGGGGAGGGGCGATTGGACAACCAGAAATATGGTTAAAAATTGGGGCCTAGGGACAAGTCAAGCCCATTATGACATCTAATGGTCCAGCCACTGAGAGGACGTACTAGAGGACAGGATTCACGCTGAGGGTCACAATGCGTGTTTATGCCCTCGTCGCACTCAAGAATGGGCGGGGCCTCAGGGTGAATGCTGGTTTCTCCTACACTGAACGTTGGACTACATGCCAACCAAAAGTTTTCCTGCCATGGGTAAGGAAGAGTTCTGATTTCTGCAACACAGTCACCCCTGGGCAGTGAATGGAGATAAGGTCTAGGTTATGAAGCCTGAAAATTGAGGTAGGGAAAAGATGATGACCTAAGGCCATGGCGGGTCTGATGTGCTCAGTGTGCGGTCAGCTGTCTGGGTGTTGGTCACGAGGTCCGGGCTCACGTTGTCAGACAGTGCATTAGTGCCCAGGTTAGACTCTATATTTTGGGTGCATTCGAGTGCCTTGTAGGTTCTTATCTGAAGAACTCTTCGTGATATGAAGAATGAGCGCGTCGGAGGCACGGGCTCAGGCTTTTGTCTCTAGATTTGTATCAGCGATGCCGTGGAATGTTGGGGAGGCCTCATGGGCCATGGACAGATCTTGCTCTCTGTGGATTTGGACGATCCCAATTGTTTTTCGTCAATCTGTGGGATGGGAGGACTCCTTTCAGGTTTGTTACCTCAGGTGTCCCCCCAAAAGAGGAATTCCAAAGCAGAGCCCTGGGGAAGAGTGAAGACACAACCCGAACTACGGTTAAAATTTGGGGCCTATGGGCATGGCAAGCCCAATATGCTGTCTCTACATCCAGCCACTGAGAGGCCTTACTTGAGGACTGGGCTCAGGCTGAGGGTCACAATGTGTGTTTGTGACCAATGTGGCCCGCAAGCATGGGCGGGGCCTCATGGGCCACACTGGTTTCAGGTGTACCACCATAAGAGGAATTCTGTGACCAATGTGTCCCCCACAAATATTGGGATACCCTAACCCTACTAATAGTATAAACCTTCAAAGTCCCTGAGGCCATACCAATATTTGTGGCTTCCCAGGACAAACAGGGGCAATCTGGGCCCATCTGAGGACCTACCTGCACTCACAACCGTAGACTGATGAACCCAGAGGTAAAAAGGAACGAACAGGCCCCTAGGCACCTACTGGATCCATTGGTTTGGCTTCCAGGCATCTCTCCTCAGAGGCCAGGATTACAGTAACAGCATATGGCTGTTTATTGACTCACCCATCAGAACAAATCTCATCTACACATGGGAAACTTGCACGATGGAGCTGGGTGAAAGCCTTCTTTAGGAGAACCCTTCAGGGCCCCAGTGCTACCGCTTCATTCCAAAGTTTCCATAGACACAAAATCATACTAGGACACATCCATGGCAAAGTCCATTTCAACTCAGCCTCCTCGGTTGCTCCCCCAGATCCAGCAGATCTAACCTGTCTTGTTGCTTGGAGAGAATTGGAATGCGAGGTGGGCTACCCAGACATCCATCCTTAGAACCCTGCTCGGAATCGTTGTCCTGGAGCCAACCAACCGGTCTCAAATGTCCTGCAGAAGAAACTTTGCAGTTGGGAGCTTCTCAGAACTCCCATCTTGGGAAAACCCCCATGGCCTCGTGATCCACAGCACCTTCAAGAAGGGGCATCAGGGACAGAATATCCAACCTGAGTGATCGTCTGATCTTTGCCCTGACTTCAGACGCACAAGATCTCGATTCAGGTCTGTTGATTGTGCCTGCCATATCCTCACTCAGAAACCCTAGGCCTAGCTTTGGTTCTCAGAATTCTGTCCTCAGACTACTGGCCCACAAGCCCTCCAGTTTGGCAATCTAGAACTACAATGCAGCTCTCTGCCTGCCCTCCAGAAGAAAAGCATTGCCCTTGGGGCTACCCAGAAACCCCCAATGAGGATCAACCTGCCTGGCTTTCGGGTCTACCCCAAATGTATACGCTGATCTGGGCACTAATGCCCTTTCTGACACAGCCTGAGCCTGGACCTCCTGGCCCCACCCAGACAGCTGGCCGCACACTGAGCACATAGGACCCGCCATGGCCTTAGGACGTCATCTCTTCTCAACTACGTTTTCAGGCTTCAGAACCTAGACCTTATCTCCAATCACGGCCCAGGTTGGAAAATGATGTAGAAATCAGAACTCTTTCCCCATGGCAAGAAACCTTGTGGTTGGAATGTTGTCCAAGGTTCAGTGTAGTTGAAACCAGTGTGGCCCATGAGTCCCCACCCATGCTTGCGGGCCAATTTGGTCACAAACACACAATGTGACCCTCAGCCTGAGCCCAGTCCTCAGGTAAGGCCTCTCAATGGCTGGATGGAGAGACATCATATTGGGCTTGCCATGCCCCTAGGCCCCAATTTTTAACCATAATTCGGGTTGTCCCTTCAGTCTTCCCCAGGGCTGTGCTTTGGAATTCCTCTTTTAGTGGGACACCTGAGGTAACAAACCTGAAAGGAGTCCTCCCATCCCACAGATTGACGAAAGCAATTGGGATCGGGACAAGTCCACAGAGAGCAAGATTCGTCCATGGCCCATGAGGCCTCCCCAACATTCCACGGCCATCTTTGATACAAAATCCAGATTCAAAAGACTGAGCACGCGCCTCAGACTCGCTCATTCTTCATATCCTTAAGAGTTCTTCAGATATGAACCTACACGGCGCTCGAATACACCCAAATTTTATAGTCTAATCTGGGCACTAATGCACTGTCTGACAACCTGAGCAAGGACCACGTGACCAACACCCAGACAGCTGACCGCACACTGAGCACATCAGACCCGCCATGGCCTTAGGTCATCATCTCTTCCCTACCTCAGTTTTCAGGATTCAGAACCTAGACCTTATCTCCAATCACTGCCCAGGGGGGTGACTGTGATGCAGAAATCAGAACTCTTCCTTACCCATAGCAAGAAACCTTGTGGTTGGCATGTTGTCCAACGTTCAGTGAAGGAGAAACCAGCATTCACCCTGAGGCCCCGGCCATTCTTGAGTGCGACGAAGGCATAAACACGCATTGTGACCCTCAGCGTGAGTCCTGTCCTCTCGTACGTCCTCTCAGTGGCTGGACCATTAGATGTCATAATGTTCTTAACATGTCCCTAGGCCCCAAATTTTAACCAGATATCTGGTTGTCCAGTCGCCCCTCCCCAGGGCTCTACTCTGGAATCCCTCACTTGGTGGGACACCTGAGGTTGAAAAAAAAACAAAACAAAACAAATCAACAACAACAGAACAACGGACTTCTTCCATCCCACAGAATGACCCCAAACTCTTTGGACGGTGCCAAACCCCCAGAGAGTAAGACTCTTCCATTTCCCATGAAGTCACCCGGAAATTTCACGACCATGGGTGACACGATATCCATTGACACAAAAAACTTGAGCAAGAGCCTCACACTCGCCCTTTTTTCATATCCCGAAGTCTTCGCCTCATGGTCTGTATATAAGTCCTGACATACCTATGACCCGAAACATAAGCCGAGTTTGTGTTTTCAGACAACTGTCCAAAGCCCTGGCCTACACACCCTACAGGCTCAGGCCCCTGGAGCCAAACCTGACGACTGTGCTTGCCCTCTCCATGGGAATTTTATGTGCCCATTCCAATGGCCACAACCCTACAAAGAGGATAAACCTCCAAAGTCCCTGAGGCCATCCCAATATTTTTGGCTTCCAAGGATAAACAGGGGCAATCTAGGCCCATCTGAGCACCAACCGGCACTCAGACCCGTAGACTGATGACCCCAGGGGTAAAAAGGAACGAACAGGCCCCTAGGCACCTATCGGATCCATTGCTTTGGTTTCCAGGCATCTCTACTCAGAGGCCTGGATTTCAATAACAGCATATGGCTGTTTCTTGACTCACCCATCAGAACAAATCTCATCTACACATGGGAAACTTGCACGAAGGAGGTGTGTGAAAGCCTCTCTTTAGGAGAACCCTTCAGGGCCCCAGTGCCACCGCTTCATTCCAAGGTCTCCATAGACACAAAATCATATTAGGACACAACCACGGGTGAGTCCATTTCAACTGAGCCACCTCGGTAGCTCCCACAGATCCAGCAGATCTAACCTGTCTTTTTGCTTGGAGACAATTGGAAGGCGAGGTGTGCTACCCAGCCATCCATCCTTAGAAGCCTGCACAGAAACGTTGTCCTGGAGACAACCAACAGGTCTCAATTGTCCTGCAGAAGAATCTTTGCAGTTGGGAGCTTCTCACAACTCCGATCGTGGGACAAGCCCCATGGCCTCGTGATCCACCCCCCCTTCAAGAAGGGGCCATCTGGGACATAATGTCCAACCTGAGCGATCGTCTGATCATCGCCCTGACTGCAGATGCACGAGATCTCGATTCAGTTCTGTAGATTGTGCCTGCCATATCCCCACCCAGAAACCTAGGCCTAGCTTGGGTTCTCAGACTTCCGTCCTCAGACTACTGACCCGCAAGCCCTCCAGTTTGGCAATCTAGAACTCCAATGCAGCACTCTGCCTGCCCTCCTGAAGAAAAACATTGCCATCTGGGCTACCCAGAAACCCCAAATGAGGATCAACCTGCACGCCATTCGGCTGTACCCCAAATATATAGGCTGACCTGGGCAATAATGCCCTTTCTGACGCAGCCTGAGCCTGGAATTCCTGGCCCCACCCAGACAGCTGGCCACACACTGAGCACATCGGACAGCCTTGGCCTTAGATCGTCATCTCTTCTCAACCTCGGTTTTCAGGCTTCAGAACCTAGACCTTATCTCCAATCACGGCCCAGGTTTGAAAATGATGCAGAAATCAGAACTCTTTCCCCATGGCAAGAAACGTTGCGGTTGGCATGTTTTCAAAGGTTCAGTGTAGTTGAAACCAGTGTGGCCCATGAGGCCACGCCCATGCTTGCGGGCCACATTGGTCAGAAACACACATTGTGACCCTAAGCCTGAGCCCAGTCCTCAGGTAAGGCCTCTCAGTGGCTGGATGGAGAGACAGCATATTGGGGTTGCCATGCCCCTAGGCCCCAATTTTTAACCGAAGTTCGGGTTGTCCCTTCACTCCTCCCCAGGGCTCTGCTTTGGAATTCCTCTTTTGGTGGGACACCTGAGGTAACAAACCTGAAAGGAGTCCTCCCTTCCCACAAATTGACGAAAAATAATTGGGATCGGGCCAAATCCACAGAGAGCAAGATTCGTCCATGGCCCATGAGGCTTCCCCAACATTCCACGGCCATCGCTGGTACAAAATCCAGAGACAAAAGCCTGAGCAAGCGCCTCAGACTCGCACTATCTTCATATCCTGAAGTAGTCTTCTCATGGTTTGTAGATCGGGCCTGCCATACCTACGTCCCCAAACATAAGCTGAGTTTGTGTTTTGAGACTTCTGTCCTCAAAGTCCTGGGCCACACACCATCCAGGCTGGGGACCCTGGAGCCACACATTAGGACTGTGCCTACCCAATCCATGGGAATTCTGCCCATTCCATTGACCAAAATCGTACAAATTAGGAGAACCCTCCAAAGTCTCTGAGGCCATCCCAATAGTATAGGTCGCCCGGGAAAAAAAAGGTCAGTCTGTCGCCAGCTGAGCATCTACCTCCACTCATACCCTAGATGGATGTCCCCAGAGAAGAAGATTGAACCAGACAGGACCCTAGGCCAAAATCGGATCCATTGCTTTGGTTTACAGGCATGTCTCCTCAAAACCCTGGATTCCAATACCAGCATTGGGGTTTTCCTGAGGCACCCATCAGAACCAAACTTGTCTCCACAAGGAAACTTGTGCATGGGAGCTATGTCAAAAGCTGAGGAGAATACTTCAGGGTCCCGGTGCCACCGCCCCATTCCAAGGCCCTCATGGACACAAACACACATTAGACCCATCCTCAGGAAAGTCCATTTCAACTCAGCCACCCCGGTTGCTCCCGCAGAGCCATCAGATCTAAACTGTCTTGTCGCTAGGAGACAATTGGAATGCGAGGCGGGCTTCTCAGGCATCCATCCTCGAACATTGGTCTGGACTCATCCATATGGGATATCCTGGAGCTGTCCATCCGGTCTCAATTGTCCCTTAAAAGGAATCCTAGGAGGGGGCATCCCACCACTCCAAACGTGGGAAAAACCTCTACGGCCTCGAGATTCGGCTCCCTTCATGAAGGGGCCGTCATGAACAGAAAATCCAAACTGAGCCAACGTCTGATCCTCGCTCTAACTTCAGATGAATGAGATATTGCTTCAGATCTTCATGAGGTACATGCCGTGCCCTCGACCTGAATCCCAAGTCTAGCTTGTGTTCTCAGACTTCTGTCCTCACACTCCTGGCCCCGAAGCCCACAAGTTTGGCAATTCCAGACCATCATTGCAGCACTCTGCCTGCCCTCTAGAAACAAAATATTGCCTAAGGAGCTGCCCGGGAACATTAAATGAGAATAAACCTACACGGCACTCGAATGTACCCATATTATATAGTCTAACCTAGGCACTAATGCACTGTCTGACACAACCTGAGCCGGGACATCCTGAGCAACACCCAGACACCAGACACTGACCGCACCCTGATCCCATAAGACCCGCAGTGGCCTTAAGTCATCATTTCTTCCCTACCTAAGTTATCAGGCTTCAGAACCTAGACCTTATCTCCAATCACTGCCCCGGGGGTGAGTGTGATGCAGAAATCAGAACTCCTCTTTATCCACGGCAAGAAACCTTGTGGTTGCCATGTTGTCCAAGGTTCAGTGTAGGAGAAACCAGCATTCACCCTGAGGTCCCACCCATTCTTGAGTGCGACGAGGGCATAAACACGCATTGTGACCCTCAGCGTGAGTCCTGTCCTCTAGTAAGTCCTTTCAGTGTCTAGAACATTAGATGCCATAATGGTTGGACATGTCCCTAGGCCCCAAATTTAAACCAGATTTCTGTTTGCCAATCACCCCTACCCATGGCTCTACTCTGGAATCCCTCATTTGGTGGGACACCTGAGGTTGAAAAACAAAACAAAACAAAACAACAACAACAAAAAAACGGACTTCTTCCATCCCACAGAATGACCCCAAACTCTTTGGATGGGGCCAAACCCCCAGAGAGTAAGACTCGTCCATTCCCATGAAGTCACCCGGATATTTCATGACCATGAATGGCACGATATCCAGAGATAAAAACATGAGCAAGAGTCTCACACTCGCCCTTTTTCATATCCCGAAGAGTTCTCCTCATGGTCTGTAGATCAGTCCTGCCATACCTATGACCCGAAACATAATCCGAGTTTGTGTTTTCAGACAACTGTCCAAACAGCCCAGGCCTACACACCCTAGAGGCTCAGGCCCCTGGAGCCAACCTGAGGACTGTACTTGCCCTCTCCAAGGGAATTCTGTGTAACCATTCCAATGGCCACAACCCTACTAATAGGATAAACCTCCAAAGTCCCTGAGGACATCCCAATAGTGGTGGCTTCCCAGCACAAGCAGGAGCAATCTGAGCCCATCTGAGAACCTACCTGCACTCAGACTCATAGACTGATATCCCCAGAGGTAAAAAGGAACGAACAGGCCCCTAGGCCCTAATCGGATCCATTGCTTTGGTTTCCAGGCATCTTCCTCAGAGGCCTGGATTTCAGTACCAGACTATGGCTGTTTCTTGACTCACCAATCAGAACAAAACTCATCTACACATGGGAAAAATACACGTGGGAGGTGTGTCAAAGCCTCTTTTTAGGAGAAACCTTCAGGGCCCCAGTGCCACCGCTTCATTCCAAGGTCTCCATAGACACAAAAACACATTAGGACCCATCCACCGGAGAGTCCATTTCAACTCAGCATATTCGGTTGCTCCGCGAGATCCAGCAGATCTAACTTGTCTTGTTGCTAGGAGACAATTGGAATGCGAGGTGGCCTACCTCGCCATCCATCCTTAGAACCCTGCTCAGAATCATTGTCCTGGAGCCAACCAACAGGTCTCAATTGTCCTGCAGGGAATCTTTGCAGTTGGGAGCTTCTCACAACTCCCATCGTGAGAAAACCACATGGCCTCGTGATCCCCCCACCTTCATGAAGGGGCCATCAGGGACATAAGGTCCAACCTGAGAAATAGTCTGATCATCACCCTGACTTCAGATGCATGAGATCTCGATTCACGTCTGTATATTGTGCCTGCCATGTCCTCACCCAGAAACCTAAGCCTAGCTTGTGTCCTCATACTTCCGTCCTCAGACTAATGGCCCACAAGCCCTCCAGTTTGGCAACCCAGAATTACAATGCAGCACACTGCTTGCGCTCCAAAAGAAAAACATTGCCCTCTGGCGCTACCCAGAAACCCCAAATGAAGATCAACCTGCACGCCCCTTGGCTGTACCCAAAATATATAGGCTTACCTGGGCAATAATGCCCTTTCTGACAGAGCCTGAGCCTGGACTTCCTGGCCCCACCCAGAGAGCTTGCCGCTCACTGAGCACATAGGACCAGCCATTGCCTTAGGTCGTTATCTCTTCCCAACCTAGGTTTTCAGGATTCAGATCCTAGACCTTATCTCCAATCACTGCCCAGGTTTGAAAATGATGCAGAAATCAGAACTCCTGCCCAATGGCAAGAACCTTGTGGTTGGCTTGTTGTCCAACGTTCAGTGTAGTGGAAACCTGTTTGTCCGATGAGGCCCCGCCGTTGCTCGCGGGCCACATAGGTGGCAAACTCACATTGTGACCCTCAGCCTTAGCCCAGTCCTCAGGTAAGGCCTCTCAGTGGCTGGATGAAGAGACAGCATATTGGGCTTGCCATGCCCATAGGCCCCAATTTTTAACCATAGTTCGGGTTGTCCCTTCACTCTTCCCCAGGGCTCTGCTTTGGAATTCCGCTTTTGGTGGGACACCTGAGGTAACAACCCTGAAAGGAGTACTCCATCCAACAGATTGACGAAAAACTATTGGGATCGGGCCAAATCCACAGAGAGCAAGATTCGTCCATGGCCCATGAGGCCTCCCCGACATTCCACGGCCAACGCGGAAACAAAATCCAGAGACAAAAGCCTGAGCAAGCGCTTCAGACTCGCACTATCTTCATATCCTGAAGATGTCTTCTCATGGTTTGTAGACCGGGCCTGCCATACCTACGTCCCCAAACATAAGCTGAGATTGTGTTTTCAGACTTCTGTCCTCAAAGTCCTGGGCCACACACCATCCAGGCTGGGGACCCTGGAGGCACACATTAGGACTCTGCCTACCCAATCCATGGGAATTCTGCCCATTCCATTGTCCAAAATCGTACAAATTAGGAGAACCCTCCAAAGTCCCTGAGGCCATCCCAATAGTATGGGTCGCCAGGGACAAAAAATGTCAGTCTGACACCAGCTGAGCATCTACCTCCACTCATACCCAAGATGGATGTCCCCAGAGAAGAAGATTGAACCAGACAGGACCCTAGGCCAAAATCGGATCCATTGCTTTGGTTTACAGGCATGTCTCCTCAAAACCCTGGATTCCAATACCAGCATTGGGGTTTTCCTGAGGCACCCATCAGAACCAAACTCGTCTCCACAAGGAAACTTGTGCATGGGAGCTATGTCAAAAGCTGAGGAGAATACTTCAGGGTCCCGGTGCCACCGCCCCCATCCAAGGCCCTCATGGACACAAACACACATTAGACCCATCCTCAGGAAAGTCCATTTCAACTCAGCCACCCCGGTTGCTCCCGCAGAGCCATCAGATCCAAACTGTCTTGTCGCTAGGAGACAATTGGAATGCGAGGCTGGCTTCCCAGGCATCCATCCTCGAACGTTGGTCTGGACTCCTCCATATGGGATGTCCTGGAGCTGTCCAAGAGGTCTCAATTGTCCCGCAGAATGAATCCTTGGAGGGGGCATCCCACCACTCCAAACGTGGGAAAACCTCCACGCTCTCGAGAATCTGCTCCCTTCATGAAGGGGCCGTCATAAACAGAAAATCCAAGCTGAGCTAACGTCTAATCCTCGCTCTGACTTTGATGCATGAGATATTGCTTCAGATCTTCAGGGGGTACATGCCGTGCCCTCACCCTGAAACCCATGTCTAGCTTGTGTTCTCAGACTTCCATCCTCACACTACTGGCCTCGAAGCCCACAAATTTGGCAATTCCGGACCATCTTTGCAGCACTATGCCTGCCCTCTAGAAAAAAGATATTGCCTAATGAGCTGCCCAGGCAGCTGAAATGAGAATAAACCTACAAGGCACTCGAATGTACCCAAATTATAGAGTCTAACCTGGGCAGTAATGCACTGTCTGACACAACCTGAGCCGGGACCTCCTGAGCAACACCCAGACAGCTGACCGCACACTGAGCACATCAGACCCGCCATGGCCTTAGGTCATCATCTCTGTCCTACCTCAGTTTTCAGGCTTCAGAACCTAGACCTTATCTCCAATCACTGCCCAGGGGTGACTGTGTTGCAGAAATCAGAACTCCTGCATACTCATGGCAAGAAACCTTTTGGTTGCCATGTTGTCCTATGTTCAGTGTAGGAGAAACCAGCATTCACCCTGAGTCCCGCCAATTCTTGAGTGTGACGATGGCATAGAAACGCATTGTGAACCTCATCGTGATTCATGTCCTCTAGTACGTCCTCAGTGGCTGGACCATTAGATGTCATAATGGGCTTGACATGTCCCTAGGCCACAATTTTATCCAGATTTCTGGTTGTCCAATCGCCCCTCCCCAGGGCTCTACTGTGGAGTCCCTCATATGTTGGGACACCTGAGGTTGAAAAACAAAACAAAACAAATCAACAACAACAGAACAAAGTACTTCTTCCATCCCACAGAATGACCCCAAACTCTTTGGACAGGGCCAAACCCCCAGAGAGTAAGACTCTTCCATTTCCCATGAAGTCACCCGGAAATCTCACGACCATGAGTGACACGATATCCAGAGCCAAAAACTTGAGCAAGAGCCTCACACTCGCCCTTTTTTCATATCCTGAAGAATTCTCCTCATGGTCTGTACATCAGTCCTGCCATTCCTATGACCCGAAACATAAGCCGAGTTTGTGTTTTCAGACAACTGTCCAAACAGCCCTGGCCTACACACCCTACAGGCTCAGGCCACTGGAGCCAAACATGAAGACTGGGCTTGCCCTCTCCAAGGTAATTGTATGTGCCCATTCCAATGGCAACAACCCTACTAAGAGGATAAACCTCCAAAGTCTCTGTGGCCATCCCAATATTTGTGGCTTCCCAGGACAAACAGGGGCAATCTGGGCCCATCTGAGCACCTACCGGCACTCAGAACCGGAGACTGATGTCCCCAGAGGTAAAAAGGAACGAACAGGCCCATAGGCACCTATCGGATCTATTGCTTTGGTTTCCAGGCATCTCTCCTTGGAGATCCTTAGAACCCTTAGAACCCTGCTCTTGCGTCGTTCCCTATGCGACATCCTTGAGCCATCCAGCTGGCCTCGACTGACCCACAGGAGTCCTTGTGCATGGATCACCTCACAATCCATATCATGGAAAGCTTCCAAGGTCACATGATGGCCCCAATCTTCATGGAGTCGGATCATGGAAAGAAACTCCAACCTGAGCCAACAGCCGATATTCACCTTGACCTCAGATGCACGAGATCTTGATTAAGCTCTTCCGAGTGCACCTGCTGTGCCCTCATCCCAAAACCTAAGCATAGCTAGTGTTCTCAGACTTCCGTACTCACTCTCCTGGACCACACGCCCTCCATTTTGGGATTTCCGATGACACAGTGCTGCACTCTGCCTGCCCTCTAGAAGAAAAACGTTGCCCTATGGGTCTACCCAGATACCTCAAATGAGGATAAACCTGCATGCCACTCAACTGTACACCAATTATATAGTCTAGCCTGTGCACTAATGCCCTGTCTGACACAACCTGAGGCCTGAATTCCCAACCGACACCCAGACAGCTTGCCGTACACTGAGAACATCTGAACCGCCATGGCCTTAGGTTGCCATCTCTTTCCAACCTGGTTTTCAGGCTACAGGAACCTAGACCTTATCTCTACTCATTTCCCATGGGTGAACGTGTTGCAGAAATCAGAACTCCTCCTTCCCTCTCGCCAGAATCTTGTGGTTGGCATCTTATCCAAAGTTCAGTGTAGGACCCCTGTAGGGCCTACAGGAGTAGTAGTAGGGCCCCTCAGGGTAGTGTAGGGTTCCTGAGGCCCTGCCCATGCTTAAGAGCTGCTGTGGGCACAAACACACATTGGGACCCTCAGTTTGAGCCCCGTCCTCAAGTAAAGCCTCTCAGTGGCTAGACCATGAGCCCGCCTATGGGGCCTGCCATGCCCCAAGTCACCCAATCTTAACCAGAGGTAGAGACATCTAATCACCCCTACTCAGGGCTCTGCTCTGGAATCCCTCTTTGGTGGGACATTTGAGGTAAGTAAACACAGAAAGGATTCCTCCCACCCACAGAATGACCCCAATCACTTGGGATCAGGCCATCCCCAGAGAGAAAGACTCCTCCATGGCCCATGAGGCGAGCCCGACCTTCCACGGCCACTATTGACACAAAATCCAGAGACATAAGCCTCACCCTTAAGTCATAGGCCAAAAAAATTCTCCTCATAGTCTGTAGATCGGGCCTGCCATACCAACGTCCCCAAACCGTGTTTTCAGACTTCTATCCTGACATCCCTGTCCCACACACCCTCCAGGCTGAGGCCCCTGGAGCCACACCTCAGGACTGTGCCTGCCCTCTCCAAGGAAATTCTTCCCATTCCATTGGCCACAACCCTACAGATTAGGAGAAACCTCCAAAGTCCCAGAGGCCATTCCAATAGTGTAGGCCGCCCAGTACAAAGAGGGGTGATCTGTCACAAGCTGAGCAACGACCTCAACTCACCCGTAGACAGATATCCCAAGAGAAAGGTATTAAACTGGACAGGCCCCTAGAACGTAATTGGTTCCATTGCTTTTGTTTCTAAGCATCTCTCCTCAGAGGCCTGTTTTCCAATACCAGCATATGGGGGATTCCAGAGATACCAATCAGAAAAAATCTTGTCTCCACATGGGAAACTTATCCTTTGGAGCTCTGTAAAAACCTCCAGCTAGGAGAAACCTTCAGGTAACCGGAGCCACCGCCCTATTCCAAGGTCTCCATGGACACAAACCCGCATTATGACCATTCGGCAGGAGGGTACATTTCAACTCAGCCCCGTTGATTACTCCCCCAGAGCCAGAATATCAAACCTGCCTTGTCGCTAGGAGACAACTTGAATGCAAAGCAGACTCTCTAGGCATCCATCGTTGGAATCCTGCTCTGGTGCCGTTCCATATGGGATGACCTGGGAGCCTTCCAACAGGTCTTGACTGTCCTGCAGAAGGAATCCTTGCAGATTGGAGCATCTCACAACTCCTATCGTGGGAAAACCTACATGGCCTCATGAGATGCTCCCCTTTATAAAGGGGCCATCATGGACAGAAACTCCAACCTGAGCCAACTTCTGATCCATTGCTTTGGTTTCTATATATCTCTCCTCAGAGGACTGGTTTCCAATATCAGAATATGGGGGTTTCCTAAGGAAACCATCAGAACAGATCTCATCTCCACATGAGAAACTTGCTCTTTGGAGCTGTGTCAATACCTCAGGTTAGGAGGATCCTTCAGGGCCCTGGCACCATGGCCCAATTCCAAGGTCTCCAAGGACACAAACTTACATTATGATCCATCTTCAGGAGAGTCCATTTCAAATCAACCCCCTCGGCTGCTCACCCAGAGCCAGCAGATCAAACCTGCCTTGTCACTAGGAGACAGTTGGAATGCGAGGTGGGCTGCCCAGGCATCCATCCTTAGAACCCTGCTCTGGAGAATTTCTTTATGGGACGTCTTGAATCCAACCAACCTGTCTTGACTGTCTCGCAGAATGAATCCTTGTGGTTTGAAGCATCACACAATCCCACTGGGAGAAAATCTCCATTTCCTCATGATGCCCCACACCTTCATAAATGGGCCATCGTGGACAGAAACTCCATCCTAAGCCAAAGTCTGATCCGAGCCCTGAATTCAGAAGCACGAGATCTCGATTCAGCACTTGAGAGTGTGCCTGCTGTGCCCTCGCCCCGAAACCGAAGCCTAACTTGTGTTCAAAGACTTCCGTCTTCACAATCCTGGCCACACCCCTCCAGTTTGGCAATTCTGGAGACACAATGCAGCACTCTGCCTGCCCTCCAGAAGAAAAAAATGTTGCCCTATAGGGCTAACCAGAAACGCCAAATGAGTAACAACCTGCATGCCACTCGACCATACCCCAATTATACAATCTAGCCTGTGCACTAAAGCCCTGTCTGACACAGCCTGACGGCACACCTCCAGTCCAACACCCAGACAGGTGGCCATACACTGAGCATATCAAACCCACAATGGCTTTCGGCCATCATCTCTACCCATCCTCAGTTTTCACCTTCAAAACCAAGACCTTATCTCCACTCACTGCTCAGGAGTGAACGTGATACAAGAATCAGAACTTCTCCTTCGCCATGGCAAGAAACCTTGTGGTTGGCATGTTGTCCAACGTTCATTGTAGGAGAAAGCAGCATGGACTATGAGGCCCCACCTATCCCTCAGGGCTACAATTTAAACAAACACACATCGTGACCCTCAGCGTGAGCCCTATCCTCATGTAAAGCCTCTTAGTTACTGGAACAACAGCCCACATATGGGGCTTGCCAAGCCCCTAGTCCCCCAATCTCAACCAGAGTTAGAGATGTCTAGTCACCCCTACTCAGGGCACTGCTCTGGAATCCCTCTTTGGTGGGACACCTGAGGTAAAAAAAAAAAAAAAAACACAGAAAGGACTCTTCCCATCCACAGAATAATCCCAACCACTTGTGATCAGGCCAAATCACCAGAGAAAGACTTGTCTATGGCCCTTGAGGACACCCCGACATTCCACGGCCACTGTAGGCACAAAATCCAGAGACAAAAGCCTGAGCAAACGCCACATACTCCCCCTTTGTTCATAGCCCGGAAAATTCTCACGGTCTGTAGATCGAGCCTTCATACATACATCCCCAAACCTAAGCTGAGTTTGTGTTTTCAGACTTCTGTCCCCACAGTCCTGGCCCACACACCATCCAAGCTGGGGCCCCTGGAGCCACACCTGAGGACTGTGGCTTCCTTCTCCAGGGGAATTCTGCCATTTCCATTGGCCATAACCCTATAGATTAGGAGAAACCTCCAAACTCCCCGAGGCCATCCCAATAGTGTTGGCTGCCCAGGACAAACAGGGATGATCTTTCACAAGTTAGGAAACTACCTCCACTCAGACCCAGAGACAGATATCCCCATAGAATAAGATTGAACTGGACAGGAACTTAGGCCCTAATCAGATCCATTGCTTTTGTTTCCAGGCATCTCTCCTCAGAGGCCTGGTTACCAATACCAGCATAGGGGGATTACTGAGACACTCATAGAAAAATCTCGTCTCCACATAGGAAATGTACTCTTTGGAGCTCTATAAAAACCTCTGTTTAGGAGAATATTTCAGGGCCCCGGATCAAGCGCCCCATTCCAAGGTCTCCATGGACTTAAACCCACATTATGATCTATCCTCGGTAGAGTCCATGTCAACTCATCCCCCTTGGTTTCTCCCCCAGGGCCTGCAGATCAAACCTGCCTTGTTGCTAGGAGACAACTAGAATGGGAGGCGGGCGGGCCCAGGCATCCATCCTTAGAACCCTACTCTGGAATCGTTCCATATGGGACATCCTAGAGCCATCCAACAGGTCTCAAGTGTCCCACAGAAGGAATCTTTGCAGTCTGGTGCATCTCACAACTCCCATTGTGGGAAAATCTTCATGGCCTCTTGAGACGCTCCACTTTATAAAGGGGCCATCATGGACAGAAACTCCAACCTGAGCAAACGTCTGATATTCGCCCTGGCTTCAGGTGCATGAGATCTTGATTCAGCTCTGCAGAGTGCGCCTTCTGTGCCCTCACCACAAAACTAAGCCTACCTTTGTTCTCAGACTAACGTCCTCACACCCCCCTGACCCAAAAGCCCTACAATTTGGCAATACTGGGGCCACAATGCAGCACTCTGCCTGCCCTCCAGAAGAAAAACGTTGCCTTATGGAGCTACCTAGAAACCCGAATGAGGATCAACTGAACGCCACTCGACTGCACCCCAAATATACAGTCGACACTGTCTAATGCCCTGTCTGACACAGCATGAGCCCACACCTCCAGACCTACGCTCAACAGCTAGCCACACACTGAGCTCATTGTACCCATCAGGTCCTTAGGTCTTCATCTCTTCCCAACCTCGGTTTTCGGGTTTCAGAACCTAGACCTAAACTCCAATCACTGTCCAGGGGTGAACGTGATGCAGAAATCACAACTCTTCCTTCGCCATGGCCGGAAACCTTGTGGTTGGCATATTCTCCAACGTTCAGTGTAGGAGAATCCAGCGTGGTCCATGAGGCCCTTCCCATGCTTGAGGGCCTTGTTGGGCACAAATAGGCATTGTGACCCTCAGCATGAGCCCTGTCCTCAAGGAAGACCTCTCAGTGTCTGAATCAAGAGCCCACATATTGGACTTGCCATGCCCCTAGGCCCCCAAACTTAAACAGAGGTGGGGTTATCCAGTTGTCCTTCCCAAGGACTCTGCTCTGGAATCCCTCTTTTATTGGCACACATGAGGTACATAAAATAAAATAAAAAAACAGAAAGGACACCTCCCATCCCACAGAATGTACCCAAACTATTGGGTTTGGGGGAAATCCTCAGAGAAGTAAAGCCGTCCACAACCCATGAGGCCACGCCACCATTTGACCCACATTGTTGACACAAATCCAGAGACAAAACATGAGCAAGCACCTCAAACTCACCCTTTTTCATATCCCGAAGTGTTATCACGGTCTGTAGATTGGGCGTGCCATACCTATGTCCCCAGTCCTAAGCGGAATTTGTGTTTTCAGACTTCTGTCCCCACAGGCCTGGCTCACACACCCTCAAGGCTGGGCCCCTAGAGCCAAACTCAGAACTGTGCCTGCCCTCTCCAGGGGATTTCTGCCCATTCCATTGGCCACAACCCTATATATTAGGAGAAACTCCAAAATCCCCAGAGGCCATTCCCAATATTATAGGCTGCCCAGGACAAACAGGGGCGATCTGACACAAGCCGAGCAACTACCTCCCCCCCTCAGATCCATAGACACGTATCCCCAGGAAAGAGATTGAACCGGACAGGCACCTAGGCCCTAATCATATCCATTGCTTTTGTTTCCAGGCATCTCTCCTCAGAGGCCTGGATTCCAATACCAGCATATGGGAGATTCCTTAGGCACTCATCAAAACAATTCTCTTCTCTACATAGGAAACGTACACTTTAGGGCTCCATCAAAACCTCCGGTTATGAACATCCCTCAAGGACCCGGATCAAGCACCCCATTCCAAGGTCTCCATGGACACAAATGCACATTATGACCCATCCTCAACTCACCCATTTCAACACACCCGCCTCGGTTACTCCCCTAGATCCAGCAGATCGAACTTGCCTTGGCGCTATGAGACACCTCGAATGGGAGGCAGGCTGCCAGGCATCCATCCTTAGAACCCTGCTCTGGATAACTTCCTTATGGGATGTCCTGGAGCCATCCAGCATGTCTCGACTGTCCCACGGAAGGAATCATTGCGGTTTGGAGCATCTCACAATTCCCATCGTGGGAAAACCTCCATGGCCTCGTGACACCCTCCCCCCTCATGAAGGGGCCGTCATGGACAGAAACTCCAACCTGAGCCAACGTCTGATCCTAGCTCTGTCTTCAGGTACACGGGATCTCGAATCATCTCTGCAGAGGGTTCCTGCCGTCCCCTCACCCCGAAATCTAAGTCTGGCTTGTGTTCTCAGAATTTTTTCCTCACACTCCTGGCCCACAAGCCTTCCAGTTTGGGAATTCTGGAGCCACTATGTGGCACTGTGTCTTCCTTCCAGAAGAAAAACGTTGCCCTCTGGGGCTACCCAGTAACCACAAATGAGTACCAACCTGCACAAAACTCGACTGCACCCCAATGATACAGTCTAGCCTGGGCACTAATTCCCTGTCTGCCACAGCCTGAGCCTGCACCTCCCAACCCACACTCAACAGCTGGCCAAACACTGAGCACATCAATCACACCATGGCCTTAGGTCTTCATCTCTTCCCAACCTCAGTTTTCAGGCTTCAGAACCTAGACCTTAAATCCAATCACAGTCCAGGAGTGAAAGTGTTGCAGAAATTAGAACTCCTTCTTCCCCATGGCCAGAAAACTGGTGGTTGCCATATTGTGCAACGTTCAGTGTAGGAGAAACCAGCATGGTACATTAGGCCACGCCCTGACTTGAGGGGCTCCTTGGGCACAAAAAAACACATTGTGAAACTCAATGTGAGCCCTATGCTCAAGGAAGGCCTCTCAGTGCCTGGACCAAGAGCCCACATATGGGGCTTGCCATGTTCTTAGGTCCCAATGTTAACCAGAGTTCTGGTTGTCCAGGCGCCCCTCCCCAGGAATCTGCTGTGGAATCCCTCTTTTGGTGGTCCACCTGAGGTAAAAAAAAAAAAAAAAAAAAAAAAAAAAAAAAAAAAAACAGAAAGGCCTCCTCCCTTCCCACAGAATGACCCCAAACTCTTGGGATTGGGTCAAATCCCCAGAAAGGGAGCCTCATCGATGACCCATGAGGACACCCGGACATTCCATGGCAATCGGTGACACATATCCAGAAAAAAATAAGCATGAGCAAGCACCTCACTTTCGCCCTTTGTTCATATCCCGAAGAGTTCTCCTCACGGTCTATATATCGGGCCGGCCATAGCTACAGACCCAAACCTAAGTGGAGTTTGTGTTTTCAGACTTTTGTCCAAATAGCCCTGGACCACACACGCTCCACACACTTTGGTCCCTGGAGCCACACCTCAGGACTGTGCTTCCCTTTCAAGAGAATTCTTCCCATTCCATTGGCCACAAACTTGCAAATTAGGAAAAACCTCCAAAGTTACCGAGGCCATCCCAATAGTGTAGGCCGCCCAGGACAAACAGGTGTGATCTCAAACCAGCTGAGCAACTACCTCCACTCAGACAAAAGATGTCCCCAGAGAAGAATATTGAACCGGACAGGCCCCTAGGCCCTAATCAGATCCATTGCTTTGGTTTCCAGGCATCTCTCCTCAGAGGCCTCATTTCCAATACCAGCAAATGGTGGTTTCCTGAGGCACCAATAAGAACAAATCTCGTCTCCCCATGGAAAACTTGCTCATTGGAGCTTTGTTATAACCTCTGGTTAGGAGAATCCTTCAGGGCCCTGGTGCCACTGCCCCATACCAAGGTCTCAATGGACTCAAACCAACATTAAGACCATCCTCAGGAAAGTCCATTCCAACTCAGCCCCCTCTGATGCTACCCCAAGCCAGCAGATCATACGATTCTTGTTGCTAGGAGACAATTGGAATTGAGGCTGTCTGCCCAGGCATCCATACTTAGAACCCTGTTCTGGAAAAATACCTAATGAGACGTCCTGGAGCCATCCAACAAATCTTAATTGTCCCACAGAAGGAATCCTTGCGGTTTGGAGCATCTCACAACTCTAATATTGGGAAAACCCCCATGGCCTCATAATGCCCCCCCCTTCATGAAGGGGCCAACATGGACAGAAACTCCAACCTGAGCCAAAGTCGGATCCTCGACCTGACTTCAGACTCATGAGATCGCAATTCAGCTCTGCAGAGTGTGCCTGCCATGTCCATTCCCTGAAACCTAAGCCTAGCTTGTGTTCTCAGACTTCCGTCCTCACTCTCCTGGCCCAAAAGCCCTCCAGTTTGGGAATTCCGAAGCCACAATGCAGCATACTGCCTGCCCTCCATAAGAAAAGCTTTGTCCTATGCTGCTAATAAGAAAACCCAAATGATTATCTAATGCATGCCACTCGACTGTAAAGCAATTATACAGCCTACCCTGAATACTAATGCCCTGTCTGACACAGCCTGAGACAAGACATCCCAAACGACACCTAGACAGCTGGCTCCAACCTGGACAAAAGGGACCCGCTATGGCTGTAGTTCGTCATCTCTTCCCAACCTCGGTTTTCAGGCTTCAGAACCTAGACCTTATCTCCAATCACTGCCCAGGGGTGAACGTGATGCAGAAATTAGAATTCCTCCTTCCCCATGGCCAGAAACCTTGTGGTTGGCATGTTGTCCAACGTTCAATGTGGTAAAACCTGCATTGTCGGAAAGGCCAGGCCAGTGCTTGAGAGCCGCCTAGGGCACAGACATGCATTGTGACCTGTAGCGTGAGTCCCGTATTAAAGTAACGCCTCTCAGTGGCTGGACCAAGATCCTGCCTATGGGGCTTGTCATATCCATAGGCCCCCAGGCTTAACCAGAGAGCGAGTATTCCAGTTGTCAGTACCCACTGCTATGCTCCAGAATCCCTCTACTGGGGGGACACATGAAGCAGAAAACAGGACTCTTCCCTTCCCACAGAATGACCCCAAACTCTTGGGGGCTGGACAAACTACCAGAGAGGGAGACTTCTACGACCCATGAGGCAACTCCTACATTAAACGGCCATTGTGGACAAAATATCCAGAGACAAAAGACTGAGCGACTGCCTCCCTCTCACCCTTCTTTCATATCCAGAGGAGCTCCCCTCACGGACTGTAGATCAGGCCTGCCATAACCTCGGCCCCAAACCTGAGCTGAGTTTGGGTTTTTGGATGTCTGTCTGCACAGCCGTGGCCCACACCGCCTCCAGGCTGGTGTCTCTGGAGCCACACCACAGAACGGTGCAAGCTCTCTCCTAAGAAACTGCCCGTTCCATTGGCCACAACTCTACAAAATAGTAGAAACCTCAAGGTCCCCAAGGACATCCCACTACCGCAAGCCGCACTGGACAAACAGGGGCATTATGACACCAGCTGAGCAACTACTACCTCCATGCAGACACACACAGACTGATATCCGCAGAGACAGAAGATTGAACCAGACAGGCCCCTAGGCCCTATTATGAACTCTCGCTTTGGTGTCCAGGTATCACTCCTCAGAGGCCTGGGTTCGAAGACCAGCATATGGGGCTATCCTGAGGCACCAGACAGAACACCTCTCATCTCCACATGGAAAGCTTCCTTGTTGGAGTTGTGTCAAACCCTTCGGGTTGAAGAATCCTACAGTGTCCCTTAGCTACTGCCACATTCCAAGGTCTCCATGGCCACCAACCCACATTATGACTCATCCTCAGGAAAGTCCATTTAAACTCAGCCTTCTGGGTAGCTCACCCAAGAGCCCGCAGATTGAGCGTGCCTTGTCTCCACCAGGCAATGGGAAGGTGAGTTGGCGTTTCTCGGCATCCATGCTTAGGCCCCTGCTCTCGAGTCTTTTTGCATGGGGCATCCTGGAACCATCCAATAGTACTAGACTGTCCTGAAGAAGGAAACTTTGAAGTTTGGAGCAGCTCACAACTCCCAGTGTAGGGAAACCTCCCTGGCCTCATGACGCCCCCACCCCCTTCAGGAAGCGGCCGTCATGGACACAATCTCCAGCTTGAGGCAACATCTGATACTTGCCCTGACCTCAGATGCAGGAGATCTCGATTCAGCCTCTGCACAGTGGGCCCAAACCTCGTGCTACCTTGTGTTTTCAGACTTCCTTCCTCACACTTCTGGAAAACATGTCCTCAAGACTTGGAATTCTGGAACCAAAATCCAGCCCTATGCTGGCCCTCCAGAAGAAAAACGTTGCTCTATGGAGATTTCCATAAACCCCAAATGAGGATCAACCTGCTCGGTTCTCGACCTCACCCCAATTGGATTGTTCGGATTGTCCATTCATCCCTCCCCAGAGCTCTGCTTTGGAATCCCTCTTTTGGTGGGACACCTGAGGTAACAAAACTAAAAGGGACTCCTCCCATCCTTCAGATTGACCCAACACAATTGGGATTGGACCAAATTCACAGAGAGGAAGTCTCGTCCATGGCCCATGAGGCCTCCCCGAGATTCCACAGCCATCGTTGACAACAAATCCAGAGACAAAAGTCTGAGCAAGCGCCTCACACTCGCTCTTTTGTCGTATCCCGAAGAGTTCTCCTCACGGTCTGTAGATCGGGCCTGCCATACCTACTTCCCAAACCTAAGCCGAGTTTGTGTTTTCAGACTTCTGTCCCCACATTCCTGGCCCACAGACCCTTCAGGCTGGGGCCCCTGGAGCCACACATCAGGACTGTGCCTGTCCATACCATGGGAATTCTGCCCATTCCATTGTCCACAATCGTACAAATTAGGAAAAACCTCCAGAGTCCCCAAGGACATCCCAATAATGTAGGCCCCCCCAGGACAAACAAGGGTCATCTGAAACCAGCTGAGCATCTACCTCTACTCAGCTGAGCATCTACATCTACTACTCAGAGAAGAAGATTGAATCAGACAGTCCCCTAGGCCTGAATCAGATTCATTGCTTTTGGTTACAGGTATCTCTCCTCAGAGGCCTGCTTTCCAATATTAGCATATGGGGATTTCATGAGGCAGCAATCAGAACAAATCTCTTCTCCACATGGGAAAATTATCCTTTGAAGATGTCTCAAAACCTCCAGTTAGGAGAATCCTTCACGGCCTGTGTGCCACTGCCCCATTACAAGGTCTCCATGGACAGAAATCCACATTAGAACCCATCCGCAGGAAATTCCATTTCAACTCAGCTCCCTTGCTTGCTCCCCCAGAGCGAGCACACTGAACCTGTCTTGACTAGGAGGCAATTGGAATGCGAGGCGGGCTGCCCAACTATCCATCCTTAGAGGTCTGCTCTGGCGTCGTTCCGTATGGGATGTCCTGGAGCCATCCAACAGGTCTCAAATGTCCAGCAGAAGGAATCCTTGAGTTTTGGTGCATCTCACAACTCCCAACCAGGGAAAATCTAGATGGCTTTGTGATGCGCCCCCCCCCCCCCATTTATGAAGGGGAAATCATGGACAGGAACTCCAACCTAAGCCAACGTCTGATCTTCACCCTGAATTCAGATGCACGAGATCTCGATGCAGCTCTGCAGAGTGTGCTTTCCTTGCCCTCGCCCTGAAACCTATGACTAGCTTGTGTTCTCAGACTTCCCTCCTCACACTCCTGGCCCCAAGCCCTCACATTTGGAAATTCGGGACACAAAATGAAGCATTTTGCCTGCCTTCCAGAAGAAAAATTTTGACCTATGGAGTGTCTCACATAACCCAAGTGAGGATAGACATACACGGCACTCGAATGTACCCAAATTAGATAGACTAACCTGGCCACTAATACACTGTCTGATACAGAGTGAGCCCGGACCTCCTGACCAAAACCGAGACAGCTGACTGCACACTGAGAATATCACACCCGCCATGGTTTAGCTCGTTATCTCTTCCCAACCTAACTTTCAGGCTTCAGAACTTAGACCTTAACTCCAAGCCCTGACAATGGTTGAATGTGATGCAAAAATCAGAACTCCTCCTTACCCAAGGCAAGAAGCATTGTGGTTGGCATGTTGTCCAACGATCAGTGTAGGAGAAACCAGCATTCACCCTGAGGCCCCGCCCATTCTTGAGTGCGACGAGGGCATAAACACGCATTGTGACACTCAGCGTGAGTCCTGTCCTCTACTAAGACCTCACAGAGGCTTGACCATTAGATGTCATAATGGGCTTGACATGTCCCTAGGCCCCAATTTTTAACGATATTTCTGGTTATCCAGTCGCACCTCGCCAGGGCTTTACTCTGGAATCCCTCAATTGGTGGGACACCTGAGGTTAAAAAACAAAAAAAAAAAAAAACAACAACAACAACAACAAAAAAAATCGGACTTCTTCCATCCCACAGAATGACCTCAAACTCTTTGGACAAGGCCAAACCCCAGAGAATAAGACTCATCCATTTCCCATGAAGTCACCCGGAAATTTCACGAACATGAGTGACACGATATCCAGAGACAAAAACTTGAGCAAGAGCCTCACACTCGCCCTTTTTTCATATCCTGAAGAGTTCTCCTCAAGGTCTGTAGATCAGTCCTGCCATACCTATGACCCGAAACGTAAGCCGAGTTTGTGTTTTCAGACAACTGTCCAAACAGCCCTGGCCTAAACACCCTACAGGTTCAGGCCCCTGGAGCCAACCTGAGGACTGTACTTGCCCTCTCCAAGGGAATTCTGTGTGCCCATTCCAATGGCCACAACCCTACTAATAGGATAAAAACCTACAAAGTCCCTGAGGCCATACCAATAGTGGTGGCTTCCCAGGACAAACAGGTGTAATCTGAGCCCATCTGAGAACCTACCTGCACTCAGACCCGTAGACTGATGTTCCTAGAGGTAAAAAGGAACGAACAGGCCCCTAGGCCCTAATCGGATCCATTGCTTTGGTTTCCAGGCATCTCTCCTCAGAAGCCTGGATTTCAATACCAGCATATGGCTGTTTCTTGACTCACACTTCAGTACAAATCTTATCTACACATGGGAAACTTACACGTGGGAGCTGTGTGAAAGCCTCTGTTTAGGAGAACCCTTCAGGGCCCCAGTGCCACCGCTTCATTCCAAGGTCTCCATAGACACAAAAACACATTAGGACCCATCCACAGGAGAGTCCATTTCAACTGAGCGTATTCGGTTGCTCCGCGAGATCCAGCAGATCTAACTTGTCTTGTTGCTAGGAGACAATTGGAATGCGAGGTGGCCTACCTCGCCATCCATCCTTAGAACCCTGATCAGAATCATTGTCCTGGAGCCAAACAACAGGTCTCAATTGTCATGCAGGGAATCTTTGTAGTTGGGAGCTTCTCACAACTCCCATCGTGAGAAAACCACATGGCCTCGTGATCCCCCCCCCCCCCCCCTTCATGAAGGGGCCATCAGGGACATAAGGTCCAACCTGAGAAATAGTCTGATCCTCACCCTGACTTCAGATGCACGAGATCTCGATTCAGGTCTGTATATTGTGCCTGCCGTGTCCTCACCCAGAAACCTAAGCCTAGCTTGTGTCCTCAGACTTCCGTCCTCAGAAAAATGGCCCACAAGCCCTCCAGTTTGGCAACCCAGAATTACAATGCAGCACACTGCTTGCGCTCCACAAGAAAAACATTGCCCTCTGACGCTACCCAGAAACCCCAAATGAAGATCAACCTGCACGCGACTTGGCTGTACCCAAAATATATAGGCTTACCTGGCAATAATGCCCTTTCTGACAGAGCCTGAGCCTGGACTTCCTGGCCACACCCAGATAGCTTGCCGCTCACTGAGCACATAGGACCAGCCATTGCCTTAGGTCGTTATCTCTTCCCAACCTAGGTTTTCAGGATTCAGATCCTAGACCTTATCTCCAATCACTGCCCAGGTTTGAAAATGATGCAGAAATCAGAACTCCTGCCCAATGGCAAGAACCTTGTGGTTGGCTTGTTGTCCAACGTTCAGTGTAGTGGAAACGTGTTTGTCCGATGAGGCCCCGCCATTGCTCGCGGGCCACATAGGTGGCAAACTCACATTGTGACCCTCAGCCTTAGCCCAGTTCTCAGGTAAGGCCTCTCAGGGGTGGGATAAAGAGACAGCATATTGGGGCTTGCCATGCCCATAGGCCCCAATTTTTAACCATAGTTCGGGTTGTCCCTTCACTCTTCCCCAGGGCTCTGCTTTGGAATTCCGCTTTTGGTGGGACACCTGAGGTAACAACCCTGAAAGGAGTACTCCATCCAACAGATTGACGAAAAACTATTGGGATCGGGCCAAATCCACAGAGAGCAAGATTCGTCCATGGCCCATGAGGCCTCCTCGACATTCCACGGCCATCGCGGAAACAAAATCCAGAGACAAAAGCCTGAGCAAGCGCCTCAGACTCGCACTATCTTCATATCATGAAGATGTCTTCTCATGGTTTGTAGATCAGGCCTGCCATACCTACGTCCCCAAACATAAGCTGAGATTTTGTTTTCAGACTTCTGTCCTCAAAGTCCTGGGCCACACACCATCCAGGCTGGGGACCCTTGAGCCACACATTAGGACTGTGCCTACCCAATCCATGGGAATTCTGCCCATTCCATTGTCCAAAATCGTACAAATTAGGAGAACCTTCCAAAGTCTCTGAGGCCATCCCAATAGTATAGGTCGCCCGGGACAAAAAAGGTCAGTCTGTCACCAGCTGAGCATCTACCTCCACTCATACCCTAGATGGATGTCCTCAGAGAAGAAGATTGAACCAGACAGGACCCTAGGCCAAAATCGGATCCATTGCTTTGGTTTACAGGCATGTCTCCTCAAAACCCTGGATTCCAATACCAGCATTGGGGTTTTCCTGAGGCACCCATCAGAACCAAACTCGTCTCCACAAGGAAACTTGTGCATGGGAGCTATGTCAAAAGCTGAGGAGAATACTTCAGGGTCCCGGTGCCACCGCCCCATTCCAAGGCCCTCATGGACACAAACACACACATTAGACCCATCCTCAGGAAAGTCCATTTCAACTCAGCCACCCCGGTTGCTCCCGCAGAGCCATCAGATCTAAACTGTCTTGTCGCTAGGAGACAATTGGAATGCGAGGCGGGCTTCCCAGGCATCCATCCTCGAACGTTGGTCTGGACTCATCCATATGGGATGTCCTGGAGCTGTCCAACAGGTCTCAATTGTCCCGCAGAAGGAATCCTTGGAGGGAGCATCCCACCACTCCCAACGTGGGAAAACCTCCACGCTCTCGAGAATCCGCTCACTTCATGAAGGGGCCGTCATGAACAGAAAATCCAAGCTGAGCCAACCTCTGAGCCTCGCTCTGACTTCAGATGCATGAGATATTGCTTCAGATCTTCAGGGGGTACATGCCGTGCCCTCGCCCTGAAACCCAAGTCTAGCTTGTGTTCTCAGACTTCCATCCTCACACTCCTGGCCCTGAAGCCCACAAATTTGGCAATTCCGGACCATCATTGCAGCACTATTCCTGCCCTCTAGAAGAAAGATATTGCCTAATGAGCTGTCCAGGCAGCTGAAATGAGAATAAACCTAAAAGGCTCTCGAATGTACCCAAATTATAAAGTCTAACCTGGGCAATAATGCACTGTCTGACACAACCTGAGCCGGGACCTCCTGAGAAACACCCAGACACTGACCGCACCATGAGCACATCAGAACCGCCATGGCCTTAGGTCATCATCTCTGCCCTACCTCAGTTTTCAGGCTTCAGAACCTAGACCTTATCTCCAATCACTGCCCAGGGGTGACTGTGTTGCAGAAATCAGGACTCCTGCTTACCCATGGCAAGAAACCTTGTGGTTGGCATGTTGTCCTACGTTCAGTGTAGGAGAAACCAGCATTCACCCTGAGGCCCCGCCCATTCTTGAGTGCGACGATGGCATAAAAACGCATTGTGAACCTCAGCGTGAGTCCTGTCCTCTAGTACGTCCTCTCAGTGGCTGGACCATTAGATGTCATAATGGGTTTGACATGTCCCTAGGCCACAATTTTATCCAGATTTCTGTTTGTCCAGTCGCCCCTCCCCAGGGCTCTACACTGGAATCCCTCATTTGGTGGGACACCTGAGGTTGAAAAACAAAACAAAACAAATCAACAACAACAAAAAAAAAACGACTTCTTCCATCCCACAGAGTGAGCCGAAAATCCTTGGACGGGGCCAAACCCCAGAGAGTAAGACTCGTCCATTTCCTATGAAGTCACCCGGAAATTTCACGACCATGAGTGACACGATATCTTGAGACAAATCTTGAGCAAGAGACACACACTCGCCCGTTTTTCATATCCCAAAGATTTCTCCTCATAGTCTGTAGATCAGTTCTGCCATACCTATGACCTGAAACATAAGCCGAGTTTGTGTTTTCAGACAACTGTCCCAACAGCTGTGGCCTACAAGCCCTAAAGGATCAGGTCCCTGAGGCCAAACCTGACGACTGTGCTTGCCCTCTCCATGGGAATTGTATGTGACATTCCAATGGCCACAACCCTACTAATCGGATAAACCTCCAAAATTCCTGAGGCCATCCCAATAGTTGTGGCTTCCCAGGACAAACAGGGAAATCTGAAGCCATCTGAGCACCTACCTGCACTCAGACCGTAGACTGATATCCACAGATGTAATAAGGAATGATCAGGCCCCTAGGCACCTATCGGATCCATTGCTTTGGTTTCCAGGCATCTCTCTTCAGAGGCCTGGATTTCAATAACAGCATATGTCTGTTTCTTGACTCACCCATCAGAACAAATCTCATCTCCACATGGGAAACTTGCACGATGGAGCTGTGTGAAAGCCTCTCTTTAGGGGAACCCATCAGGGCCCCAGTGCCACCGCTTCATTCCAAGGACTCCATAGACACAAAATCATATTAGGACACATCCACGGGAGAGTCCATTTCAACTCAGCCTCCTCGGTTGCTCCCCCAAATCTAGCAGATCTAACCTGTCTTGTAGCTTGGAGACAATTGGAATGCTAGGTGGGCTACCCAGCCATCCAGCCTTAGAACCCTCTTCGGAAATGTTGTCCTGGAGCCAACCAACAGGTCTCAATTTCCTGCAGAAGAATCATTGCAGTTAGGAGCTTCTCACAACTCCCATCGTGGGAAAACCCCCATGGACTCGCGATCCGCCCCCCCCTTCAAGAATGGACCATCAGGGACAGATTGTCCAACCTGAGCGATCGTCTGATCCTCGCCCTGACTTCAGATGCACGAGGTCTCGATTCAGGTCTGTATATTGTGCCTGCCATATCCTCACCCAGAAACCTAGGCCTAGCTGGGTTCTCAGACTTCCGTCCTCAGACTACTGGCCCCAAAGCCCTCCAATTTGGCAATCCAGACTACAATGCAGCACTCTGCCTGCCCTCCAGAAGAAAAACATTGCCCTCTGGGGCTACCCAGAAACCCGAAATGACGATCAACCTGCACGCCATTCGGCTGTACCCAAAATATATAGGCTGACCTGGGCACTAAAGTCATTTCTTACCCAGCCTGATCCTGGACCTCCTTGCCCCACCGAGACAGCTGGCCGCACACTGGGCACATCGGACCCGACATGGCCTTAGGTCGTCATATCTTCTCAAACTCGGTTTTCAGGCTTCAGAACCTAGACCTTATCTCCAATCATTGCCCGGGTTGAAAATGATGCAGAAATCAGAACTCTTTCCCCATGGCAAGAAACCTTGTGGTTGGAATGTTGTCCAAGGTTCAGTGTACTTGAAACCAGTGTGGCCCATGAGGCCCCGCCCATGCTTGCGGGCCACATGGGTCACAAACACATATTGTGACCCTCAGCCTGAGCCCAACCTCAGGCAAGGCCTCTCAGTGGCTGGATGGAGAGACAGCATATTGGGCTTGCCATGCCGTTAGGCCCCAATTTTTAACCATATTTCGGGTTATCCCTTCACACTTCCCCAGGGCTCTGCTTTGCAATTCCTCTTGGTGGGACACATGAGGAAACAAACCTGAAAGGAGTCCTCCCATCCCACAGATTGACGAAAAACAATTGGGATCGGGCAAAATACACAGAGAGCAAGATTCGTCCATGGCCCATGAGGCCTCCCCAACATTCCATGGCCATCGCTGATACAAAATCCAGAGAAAAACGCCTGAGTACGCTACTCATACTCGCTCATTCTCCATATCCTGAAGATTTCTTCAGATAAGAACCTACACGGCCCTCGAAAGCACCCAAAATTAATAGTCTAACCTGGGCACCAATGCACTGTCTGACATCCTGAGGCCGGACCTCTGCCCAACACCCAGACAGCGGACCGCACACTGAGCACATCAGACCCGCCATGGCCTTAGGTCATCATCTCTTCCCTACCTCAGTTTTCAGGCTTCAGAACCTAGACCTTATCTCCAATCACTGCCCAGGGGTGACTGTGATGCAGAAATCAGAACTCTTCCTTACCCATGGCAAGAAACCTTGTGGTTGGCATGTTGTCCAACGTTCAGTGTAGGAGAAACCAGCATTCACCCTGAGGCCCCGCCCATTCTTGAGTGCGACGAGGGCATAAACACGCATTGTGAACCTCACTGTGAGTCCTGTCCTCTAGTACGTCCTCTAAGTGGCTGGAACATTAGATGTCATAATGGGCTTGACATGTCCCGAGGCCCCAATTTTTAACCAGATTTGTGGTTGTCCAGTCGCCCCTCCCCAGGGCTATACTCTGGAATCCCTCATTTGGTGGGACACCTGAGGTTGAAAAACAAAAAAAAAAACGAATCAACAACAACAAAACAACGGACTACTTCCATCCCACAGAATAACCCCAAACACTTTGGACAGGGCCAAACCCCCAGAGAGTAAGACTCGTCCATTTCCCATGAAGTCACCCGGAAATATCACGACCATGAGTGACACGATATCCAGAGACAAAAACTTGAGCAAGAGCCTCACACTCGCCCTTTTTTCAGATCCCGAAGAGTTCTCCTCATGGTCTGTAGATCAGTCCTGCCATACCTATGACCCGAAACATAAGCCGAGTTTGTGTTTTCAGACAACTGTCCAAACAGCCCTGGCCTACACACCCTACAGGCTCAGGCCCCTGGAGCCAAAACTGACTACTGTGCTTGCCCTCTCCAAGGGAATTGTATGTGCCCATTCCAATGGCCACAAACCTACTAAGAGGATGTACCTCCATAATCCCTGAGGCCATCCCAATATTTGTGGCTTCCCAGGACAAACAGGGGCAATCTGGGCCCATATGAGCACGTACCTGCACTCAGACCCGTAGAATGATGTCCCCAGAGGTAAAAAGGATCGAACAGGCCCTTAGGCACCTAATCGGATCCATTGCTTTGTTTTCCAGGCATCTCTCCTCAGAGGCCTGGATTTCAATAACAGCATATGGCTGTTTCTTGACTCACCCATCAGAACAAATCTCATCTACACATGGGAAACTTGCACGATGGAGCTGTGTGAAAGCCTCTCTTTAGGACAACCCTTCAGGGCCTCAGTGCCACCGCTTCATTCCAAGGTCTCCATAGACAAAAAATCATATTAGGACACATCCACGAGTGAGTCCATTTCAACTCAGCCTCCTCGGTTGCTCCCCCAGATCCAGAAGATCTAACTATTCTTCTTGCTTGGTAACAATTGGAATGCGAGGTGGGCTACCCAGCCATCCAACCTTTGAACCCTGCTCGGAATCGTTGTCCTGGAGCTACCCAACAGGTCTCAATTGTCCTGCAGAAGAATCTTTGCAGTTGGGATCTTCTCTCACAACTCCCATCATGGTAAAAAACCCCGTGGCCATGTTATCCACCGCCCCCTTCAAGTAGGGGCCATCAGGGACAGAATGTCCAACCTGAACGATCGTCTGATCCTCGCCCTGACTTCAGATGCACATGATTTCGATTCAGGTCTGGAGATTGTGCCTGCCATATTCTCACCCATAAACCTAGGCCTAGCTTGGGTTCTCAGACTTCCGTCCCTCAGACTACTGGCCCACAAGCCCCCCAGTTTGGCAATCCAGAACTACAATGCAGCACTCGGCCTGCCCTCCAGAAGAAAAACTTTGCCCTCCGGGGCTACCCAGAAACCCCCAATGAGGATCAACCTGCACGGCATTCGGCTCTACCCCAAATATATAGGCTGACCTGGGCACTAATGCCCTTTCTGACACAGCCTGAGCCTGGAACTCCTGGCCCCACCCAGACAGCTGGCCGCACACTGAGCACATCGGACCCGCCATGGCCTTAGGTCGTCATCACTTTTCAAACTCAGTTTTCAGGCTTCAGAACCTAGCCCTATCTCCAATCATGGCCCGGGTTTGAAAATGATGCAGAAATCAGAACTCTTTCCCCATGGCAAGATACCTTGTGGTTGGCATGTACTCCAAGGTTCAGTATACTTGAACCCAGTGTGGCCCATGAGTCCACGCCCATCCTTGCGGGCCACATTGGTCACAAACACACATTGTGACCTTCAGCCTGAGCCCAGTCCTCAGGTAAGGCCTCTCAGTGGCTGAATGGAGAGACAACATATTGGGCTTGCCATGCCCCTAGGCCCCAATTTTTAACCATAGTTCGGGTTGTCCATTCACTCTTCCCCAGGGCTCTGCTTTGGAATTCCTCTTTTGGTGGGACACCTGAGGTAACAAACCTGAAAAGAACCCTCCCATCCCACAGATTGACGAAAAACAATTGGGATCGGGCCAAGTCCACAAAGAGCAAAATTCGTCCATGGCCCTTGAGGCCTCCCCAACATTCCACGGCCATTGCGGATACAAAATCCAGAGACAAAATCCTGAGATTGCACCTCAGACTCGCTCATTCTTCATATCCTGAAGAGTTCTTCAGATAAGAACCTACACTTCACTCGAATGAACCCAAAATATATAGTCTAACCTGGGCACTAATGCACTGTCTGACAACCTGAGCCCAGACCTCGTGACCAACACCCAGACAGATGACCGCACACTGAGCACCTCAGACACGCCATGGCCTTAGGTCATCATCTCTTCCCTACCTCAGTTTTCAGGCTTCAGAACCTAGACCTTATCTCCAATCACTGCCCAGGGGTGACTGTGATGCAGAAATCAGAACTCTTCCTTACCCATGGAAAGAAACCTTGTGGTTGGCATCTTGTCCAACGTTCAGTGTAGGAGAAACCAGCCTTCACCCTGTGGCCCCGCCCATTCTTGAGTGCGACGAGGACAAAAACACGCATTGTGACCCTCAGCATGAGTCCAGTCCTCTAGTACGTCCTCTCAGTGGCTGGACCATTAGATGTCATAATGGGCTTGACATGTCCCTAGGCCCCAATTTTTAACCAGATTTCTGGTTCTCCAGTCGCCCCTCCACAGGGCTATACTCTGGAATCCCTCATTTGGTGGGACACCTGAGGTTGAAAAACAAAACAAAACAAATCAACAACAACAGAACAACGGACTTCTTCCATCCCACAGAATGACACCAAACACTTTGGACGGGGCCAAACCCCCAGAGAGTAAGACTCGTCCATTTCCCATGAAGTCACCCAGAAATTATGAGGACTGGTCTCAGGCTGAGGGTCACAATGTGTGTTTGTGACCTATGTGGCCCGCAAGCATGGGTGGGGCCTCATGGGCCACACTCTCTTCAACGACACTGAACCTTGGACAACATGCCAACCACAAGGTATCTTGCCTTGGGGAAAGAGTTCTGATTTCTGCATCATTTTCAAACCCGGGCTGTGATTGCAGATAAGTTCTAGGTTCTGACGCCTGAAAACCGATGTTGAGAAGAGATGACGACCTAAGGCCATGGCGGGTCCGATGTGCTCACTGTGCGGCCAGCTGTCTGGGTGGGGCCAGTAGGTCCAAGCTCAGGCTGTGTCAGAAAGGGCATTAGTGCCCAGGTCAGCCTATATATTTGGGGTACAGCCGAATGGCGTGCAGGTTGATCCTCATTTGGGGTTACTGGGAAGCCCCAGTGGGCAATGTTTTTCTTCTGGAGGGCCAGCAGAGTGCTGCATTGTAGTTCTGGATTGCCAAACTGGAGGGCTTGTGGGCCAGGAGTCTGAAGACGGAAGTCTGAGAACCCAAGCTAGGCCTAGGTTTCTGGGTGCGACCTGAGTTGAGATCAAGTGCATCTGAAGTCAGGGCGGGGATCAGACGATCCCTCAGGTTGGACATTCTGTCCCTGATGGACCCTTCATGAAGGGGGGGTGGATCACGAAATCAAGGGGGTTTTCCCATTATGGGAGTTGTGAGAAGCTCCCAACTGCAAAGATTCTTCTGCAGTACAATTGAGACCTGTTGTATGGCTCCAGGACAACGATTCTGAGCAGGGTTCTAAGGATGGATGGCTGGGTAGCCAACCTCGCATTTCAATTGTCTCCAAGCAACAAGACAGGTTAGATCTGCTGGATCTGGGGGAGCAACCGAGGAGGCTGAGTTGAAATGGACTCTCCCGTGGATGTGTCCTAATATGATTTTGTGTCTATGGAGACCTTGGAATTAAGCGGTGGCACTGGGGTCCTGAAGGGTTTTCCAAAAGAGAGGCTTTCACACAGCTCCATTGTGCAAGTTACCCATGTGTACATGAGATTTGTTCTTATGGGTGAGTCAAGAAACAGCCATATGCTGTTATTGAAATCCAGGCCTCTGAGGAGAGATGCCTGGAAACCAAAGCAATGGATCCAATATGTGCCTAGGGGCCTGTTTGTTCCTTTTTACCTGTGGGGACATCAGTCTTCGTGTCTGAGTGCAGGTAGGTGCTCAGATGCGCCCAGATTGTCTATGTATGTCCTGGGAAGCCACAAATATTGGGATGGCCTCAGGGACTTTGGAGGTTTATCCTCTTAGTAGGGTTGTGGCCATTGGAATGGGCACATACAATTCCCGTGGAGAGGGCAAGCACAGTCGTCAGTTTCGGCTCCAGGGGCCTGAGCCTGTAGGGTGTGTATGCCAGTCCTGTTTGGACAGTTGTCTGAAAACACAAACTCGGATTAAGTTTCGGGACATAGGTATGGCAGGACTGATCTACAGACAATTAGGAGTAGTCTTCGGGATATGAAAAAATGGCGAGTGTGAGGCTCTTGCTCAAGTTTTTTTTTCTGGATATCGTGTCACTCATGGTCGTGAAATTTCCGGGTGACTTCATGGGAAAGGGACGAGTCTTACTCTCTGTGGGTTTGGCCCCGTCCAAAGAGTTTGGGGTCCTTCTGTGGGATGGAAGAAGTCCGTTGTTCTGTAGCTGTTGATTCGTTTTGTTTTGTTTTTCAACCCACGGTGTCCCACCAATTGAGGGATTCCACAGTAGAGCCCTGGGGAGGGGCGACTGGACAACCAGAAATCTGGTTAAAAATTGGGGCCTAGGGACATGTCAAGCCCATTATGACATCAATGGTCTAGCCACTGAGAAGACGTACTAGAGGACAGGACTCACGCTGAGGGTCACAATGCGTGTTTATGCCCTCGTCGCAATCAAGAATGGGCGGGGCCTCAGGGTGAATGCTGGTTTCTCCTACACTGAACATTGGACAACATGCCAACCACAAGGTTTCTTGCATGGGTAAGGAAGAGTTCTGATTTCTTCATCACAGTCACCCCTGGGCAGAGAGTGGAGACAAGGTCTAGGTTCTGAAGCCTGAAAACTGAGGTAGGGAAGAGATGATGACCTAAGGCCATGGCGCATCTGAGGTGCTCAGTGTTCGGTCAGCTGTCTGGGTGTTGTTCACGAGGTCTGGGCTCAGGTTGTCAGACAGTGCATTAGTGCCAAAGTTAGACTATATATGTTGGGTGCATTCGAGTGCCGTGTAGGTTCTTATCTGAAGAACTCTTCAGGATATGAAGAATGAGCGAGTCTGAGGCGCGTGCTCAGGCTTTTGTCTCTGGATTTTGTATCAGCGATGGCCGTGGAATGTTGGGGAGTCCTCATGGGCCATGGACAAATTTTGCTCTTTGTGGATTTGGCCCGATCCCCATTGTTTTTCGTCAATCTGTGGGATGGGAGGACTCCGTTCAGGTTTGTTACCTCAGGTGTCCCACCAAAAGAGGAATTCCAAAGCAGAGCCCTGGGGAAGAGTGAAGGGACAACCCGAAATATCATTAAAAATTGAGGCCTAGGGGCATGGCAAGCCCAATGCTGTCTCTCCATCCAGCCACTGAGAGGTCATACCTGAGGACTGGGCTCAGGCTGAGGGTCACAATGTGTTTGTGACCAATTAGGCCCCGAAAGCATGGGCGGGGCCTCATGGGCCACACTGGTTTCAACTTCACTGAACCGCCTCGCATTCCAATGTCTCCTAGTTAAGATAGGTTCAGTGTGCTCGCTCTGGGGAGCAACCAAGGGAGCTGAGTTGAAATGGAATTTCCTCCGGATGGGTTCTAATGTGGATTTCTGTCCATGGAGACCTTGTAATGGGGCAGTGGCACACAGGCCCTGAAGGATTCTCCTAACTGGGGGTTTTGAGATATCTTCAAAGGATAATTTTCCCATGTGGAGAAGAGACTTGTTCTGATTGCTGCCTCATGAAATCCCCATATGCTAATATTGGAAAGCAGGCCTCTGAGGAGAGATACCTGTAACCGAAAGCAATGAATCTGATTCAGGCCTAGGGGCCTGTCTGATTCAATCTTCTTCTCTGGGGACATCCATCTACGCTGAGTAGAGTTAGATGCTCAGCTGGTTTCCGATGACCCTTGTTTGTCCTGGGCGGCCTACATTATTGGGATGTCCTTGGGGACTCTGGAGGTTTTTCCTAATTTGTACGATTGTGGACAATGGAATGGGCAGAATTCCCGTGGTATGGACAGGCACAGTCCTGATGTGTGGCTCCAGGGGCCCCAGCCTGAAGGGTCTGTGGGCCAGGAATGTGGGGACAGAAGTCTGAAAACAAAAAAAAACTCGGCTTAGATTTGGCAAGTAGGTATGGCAGGCCCGATCTACAGACCGTGAGGAGAACTCTTCGGGATACGACAAAAGAGCGAGTGTGAGGCGCTTGCTCAGACTTTTGTCTCTGGATTTGTTGTCAACGATGGCTCTGGAAACTCGGGGAGGCCTCATGGGCCATGGACGAGACTTCCTCTCTGTGAATTTGGTCCAATCCCAATTGTTTTGGGTCAATCTGAAGGATGGGAGGAGTCCTTTTAGGTTTGTTACCTCAGGTGTCCCACCAAAAGATGGATTCCAAAGCAGAGCTCTGGGGAGGGATGAATGGACAACCCGAACAATCCAATTGGGGTGAGGTCGAGAACCGAGCAGGTTGATCCTCATTTGGGGTTTATGGAGATCCCCATAGAGCAACGTTTTTCTTCTGGAGGGCCAGCATAGGGCTGCATTTTGGTTCCAGAATTCCAAGTCTTGAGGACATGTTTGCCAGGAGTGTGAGGAAGGAAGTCTGAAAACACAAGGTAGCACGAGGTTTGGGCCCACTGTGCAGAGGCTGAATCGAGATCTCCTGCATCTGAGGTCAGGGCAAGTATCAGATGTTGCCTCAAGCTGGAGTTTGTGTCCATGACGGCCCCTTCCTGAAGGGGGTGGGGGCGTCATGAGGCCAGGGAGGTTTCCCTACGCTGGGATTTGTGAGCTGCTCCAAACTTCAAAGTTTCCTTCTTCAGGACAGTCTAGTACTATTGGATGGTTCCAGGATGCCCCATACAGAAAGACTCGAGAGCAGGGGCCTAAGCATGGATGCCGAGAAACGCCAACTCACCTTCCCATTGCCTGGTCGAGACAAGGCACGCTCAATCTGCGGGCTCTTGGGTGAGCTACCCAGAAGGCTGAGTTTAAATGGACTTTCCTGGGGATGAGTCATAATGTGGGTTGGTGGCCATGGAGACCTTAGAATGTGGCAGTAGCTGAGGGACACTGCAGGTTTCTCCAACCCGAAGGGTTTGACACAACTCCAACAAGGAAGCTTTCCATGTGGAGATGAGAGGTGTTCTGTCTGGTGCCTCAGGATAGCCCCATATGCTGGTCTTCGAACCCAGGCCTCTGAGGAGTGATACCTGGACACCAAAGCAAGAGTTCATAATAGGGCCTAGGGGCCTGCCTGGTTCAATCTTCTGTCTCTGCGGATATCAGTCTGTGTGTCTGCGTGGAGGAAGTAGTTGCTCAGCTGGTGTCATAATGCCCCTGTTTGTCCAGTGCGGCTTGCGGTGGTGGGATGTCCTTGGGGAACTTGAGGTTTCTACTATTTTGTAGAGTTGTGGCCAATGGAACGGGCAGTTTCATAGGAGAGAGCAGGCACAGTTCTGTGGTGTGGCTCCAGAGACCCCAGCCTGGAGGCGGTGTGGGCCACGGCTGTGCAGACAGACATCCAAAAACCCAAACTCAGCTCAGGTTTGGGGCCGAGGTTATGGCAGGCCTGATCTACAGTCCGAGAGGGGAGCTCCTCTGGATATGAAAGAAGGGTGAGAGGGAGGCAGGCAGTCGCTCAGTCTTTTGTCTCTGGATATTTTGTCCACAATGGCCGTTTAATGTAGGAGTTGCCTCATGGGTCGTAGAAGTCTCCCTCTCTGGTAGTTTGTCCAGCCCCCAAGAGTTTGGGGTCATTCTGTGGGAAGGGAAGAGTCCTGTTTTCTGCTTCATGTGTCCCCCCAGTAGAGGGATTCTGGAGCATAGTAGTGGGTACTGACAACTGGAATACTCGCTCTCTGGTTAAGCCTGGAGGCCTATGGATATGACAAGCCCCATATGCAGGATCTTGGTCCAGCCACTGAGAGGCGTTACTTTAATACGGGACTCACGCTACAGGTCACAATGCATGTCTGTGCCCTAGGCGGCCCTCAAGCACTGGCAGGGCCTTTCCGACAATGCAGGTTTTCCCACATTGAACGTTGGACAACATGCCAACCACAAGGTTTCTGGCCATGGGGAAGGAGGAATTCTAATTTCTGCATCACGTTCACCCCTGGGCAGTGATTGGAGATAAGGTTTAGGTTCTGAAGCCTGAAAACCGAGGTTGGGAAGAGATGACGAACTACAGCCAGCCATGGCGGGTCCCTTGTGTCCAGGTTGGAGCCAGCTGTCTAGGTGTCGTTTGGGATGTCTTGTCTCAGGCTGTGCCAGACAGGGCATTCGTATTCAGGGTAGGCTGTATAATTGCTTTACAGTCGAGTGGCATGCATTAGATAATCATTTGGGGTTTCTTATTAGCAGCATAGGGCAAAGTTTTACTTCTGGAGGGCAGGCAGAGTGCTGCATTGTGGCTTCGGAATTCCCAAACTGGAGGGCTTGTGGGCCAGGAGAGTGAGGACGGAAGTCTGAGAACACAAGCTAGGCTTAGGTTTCAGGGAATGGACATGGCAGGCACACTTTGCAGAGCTGAATTGAGATCTCATGAGTCTGAAGTCAGGTCGAGGATCAGACTTTGGCTCAGGTTGGAGTTTCTGTCCATGTTGGCCCCTTCATGAAGGGGGAGGCATTATGAGGCCATGGGGGTTTTCCCACTATTAGAATTGTGAGATGCTCCAAACCGCAAGGATTCCTTCTGTGGGACAATTAAGATTTGTTTGATGGCTCCAGGACGTCTCCTAAGGTATTTTTCCAGAACAGGGTTCTAAGTATGGATGCCTGGGCAGACAGCCTCAATTCCAATTGTCTCCTAGCAACAAGAAACGTTTGATCTGCTGGCTTGGGGTAGCATCAGAGGGGGCTGAGTGGGAATGGACTTTCCTGAGGATGGTCTTAAATGAGTTGAAATGGACTTTCCTGAGGATGGTCTTAATGTTGGTTTGAGTCCATTGAGACCTTGGTATGGGGCAGTGGCACCAGGACCCTGAAGGATTCTCCTAACCAGAGGTGATAACAAAGCTCCAATGAGCAAGTATTCCATGGGGAGACGAGATTTGTTCTTATTGGTGCCTCAGGAAACCACCATTTGCTGGTATTGGAAATGAGGCCTCTGAGGAGAGATGCCTGGAAACCAAAGCAATGGATCTGATTAGGGCCTAGGGGCCTGTCCGGTTCAATATTCTTCTCTGGGGACATCTTTTGTCTGAGTGGAGGTAGTTGCTCAGCTGGTTTGAGATCACACCTGTTTGTCCTGGGCGGCCTACACTATTGGGATGGCCTCGGTAACTTTGGAGGTTTTTCCTAATTTGCAAGGTTGTGGCCAATGGAATGGGAAGAATTCTCTTGAAAGGGAAGCACAGTCCTGAGGTGTGGCTCTAGGGACCCAAGTGTGGAGCGTGTGTAGTCCAGGGCTATTTGGACAAAAGTCTGAAAACACAGACTCCACTTAGGTTTGGGTCTGTAGGTATGGCCGGCCCGATATATAGACCGTGAGGAGAACTCTTCGGGATATGAACAAAGGGCGAAAGTGAGGTACTTGCTCATGCTTATTTTTTTCTGGATATGTGTCACTGATTGCCAAGGAATGTCCGGGGGACCTCATGGGACATCGATGAGGCTCCCTTTATGGGGATTTGACCCAATCCCAAGAGTTTGGGGTCATTCTGTGGGAAGGGAGGAGGCCTTTCTGTTTTTGTTTGTTTGTTTGTTTTTTTACCTCAGGTGGACCACCAAAAGAGGGATTCCACAGCAGAGTCCTGGGGAGGGGCGACTGGACAACCAGAACTCTGGTTAAGATTGGGACCTAAGAACATGGCAAGCCCCATATGTGGGCTCTTGGTCCAGACACTGAGAGGCCTTCCTTGAGCATAGGGCTCACATTGAGTTTCACAATGTGTTTTTGTGCCCAAGGAGCCCCTCAAGTCAGGGCGTAGCCTAATGTACCATGCTGGTTTCTCCTACACTGAACGTTGCACAATATGGCAACCACAAGTTTTCTGGCCATGGGGAAGAAGGAGTTCTAATTTCTGCAACACTTTCACTCCTGGACTGTGATTGGATTTAAGGTCTAGGTTCTGAAGCCTGAAAACTGAGGTTGGGAAGAGATGAAGACCTAAGGCCATGGTGTGACTGATGTGCTCAGTGTTCGGCCAGCTGGTGAGTGTGGGTTGGGAGGTGCAGGCTCAGGCTGTGGCAGACAGGGAATTAGTGCCCAGGCTAGACTGTATCATTGGGGTGCAGTCGAGTTTCGTGCAGGTTGGTACTCATTTGTGGTTACTGGGTAGCCCCAGAGGGCAACGTTTTTCTTCTGGAAGGAAGACACAGTGCCACATAGTGGCTCCAGAATACCCAAACTGGAAGGCTTGTGGGCCAGGAGTGTGAGGAAAAAATTCTGAGAACACTAGCCAGACTTAGATTTCGGGGTGAGGGGACGGCAGGAACCCTCTGCAGAGATGATTCGAGATCCCGTGTACCTGAAGACAGAGCTAGGATCAGACGTTGGCTCAGGTTGGAGTTTCTGTCCATGACGGCCCCTTCATGAAGGGGAGGGTGTCACGAGGCCATGGAGGTTTTCCCACGATGGGAATTGTGAGATGCTCCAAACCGCAATGATTCCTTCCGTGGGACAGTCGAGACCTGCTGGATGGCTCCAGGACATCCCATAAGGAAGCTATCCAGAGCAGGGTTCTAAGGATGGATGCCTGGGCAGCCTGCCTCCCATTCCAGGTGTCTCATAGCGCCATGGCAAGTTCGATCTGCTGGATCTAGGGGAGTAACCGAGGCGGGTGTGTTGAAATGGGTGAGTTGAGGATGGGTCATAATGTGCATTTGTGTCCATGGAGACCTTGGAATGGGGTGCTTGATCCGGGGCCTTGAGGGATGTTCATAACCGGAGGTTTTGATGGAGCTCTAAAGAGTACGTTTCCTATGTAGAGAAGAGAATTGTTTTGATGAGTGCCTAAGGAATCTCCCATATGTTGGTATTGGAAACCAGGCCTCTGAGGAGAGATGCCTGGAAACAAAAGCAATGGATATGATTAGGGCCTAGGTGCCTGTCCGGTTCAATCTCTTTCCTGGGGATACGTGTCTATGGATCTGAGGGGAGGTAGTTGCTCGGCTTGTGTCAGATCGCCCCTGTTTGTCCTGGGCAGCCTATAATATTGGGAATGGCCTCGGATTTTGGAGTTTCTCCTAATCTATAGGGTTGTGGCCAATGGAATGGGCAGAAATCCCCTGGAGAGGGCAGGCACAGTTCTGAGTTTGGCTCTAGGGGCCCAGCCTTGAGGGTGTGTGGGCCAGGCCTGTGGGGACAGAAGTCTGAAAACACAAATTCCCCTTAGGATTGGGGACATAGGTATGGCATGCCCAATCTACAGACCGAGATAACACCTCGGGATATGAAAAAGGGTGAGTTTGAGGTGCTTGCTCAGGTTTTGTCTCTGGATTTGTGTCAACAATGTGGGTCGAATGCTGGCGTGGCCTCATGGGTTGTGGACGGCTTTCCTTCTCTGAGGATTTGACTCAATCCCAAGAGTTTGGGTACATTCTGTGGGATGGGAGGAGTCCTTTCTGTTTTTTATTTTATTTTATGTACCTCATGTGTGCCAATAAAAGAGGGATTCCAGAGCAGAGTCCGTGCTAGGGACAACTGGATAACCCCACCTCTGTTTAATTTTGGGGGCCTAGGGGCATGGCAAGTCCAATATGTGGGCTCTTGATTCAGACCCTGAGAGGTCTTCCTTGAGGACAGGGCTCATGCTGAGGGTCACAATGCCTATTTGTGCCCAACAAGGCCCTCAAGCATGGGATGGGCCTCATGGGCCATGCTGGATTCTCCTACACTGAACGTTGGAGAATATGCCAACCACAAGGTTTCCGGCCATGGCGAAGGAAGAGTTGTGATTTCTGCATCACGTTCACCCCTGGACAGTGATTGGAGTTTAGGTCTAGGTTCTGAAACCCGAAAACCGAGGTTGGGAAGAGATGAAGACCTAAGGACCTGATGGGTACAATGAGCTCAGTGTGTGGCTAGCTGTTGAGCATAGGTCTAGAGGTGTGGGCTCATGCTGTGTCAGACAGGGCATTAGACAGGGTAGACTGTATATTTGGGGTGTAGTCGAGTGGCGTTCAGTTGATCCTCATTCGGGCTTCTAGGTAGCTCCATAAGGCAACGTTTTTCTTCTGGAGGGCAGGCAGAGTGCTGCATTGTGGCCCCAGTATTGCCAAATTGTAGGGCTTTTGGGCCAGGGGTGTGAGGACGGTAGTCTGAGAACACAACCTAGGCTTAGTTTTTGGGGTGAGGGCACAGAAGGCACACTCTGCAGAGCTGAATCAAGATCTCATGCACCTGAAGCCAGGGCGAATATCAGACGTTTGCTCAGGTTGGAGTGTCTATCCATGATGGCCCCTTTATAAAGTGGAACGTCTCAAGAGGCCATGAAGATTTTCCCACAATGGGAGTTGTGAGATGCACCAGACTGCAAAGATTCCTTCTGTGGGACACTTGAGACCTGTTGGATGGCTCTAGGATGTCCCATATGGAACGACTCCAGAGTAGTGTTCTAAGGATGGATGCCTGGGCAGCCCGCCTCCCATTCTAGTTGTCTCCTAGCAACAAGGCAGGTTTGATCTGCAGGCCGTGGGGGAGAAACCAAGGGGGATGAGTTGACATGGACTCTACCGAGGATAGATCATAATGTGGGTTTAAGTCCATGGAGACCTTGGAATGGGGCGCTTGATCCGGGGCCCTGAAAGATTCTCCTAAACAGAGGTTTTTATAGAGCTCCAAAGAGTACATTTCCTATGTGGAGACGAGATTTTTCTATGAGTGCCTCAGTAATCCCCCTTATGCTGGTATTGGTAACCAGGCCTCTGAGGAGAGATGCCTGGAAACAAAAGCAATGGATCTGATTAGGGCCTAAGTGCCTGTCCAGTTCAATCTTATTCTATGGGGATATCTGTCTCTGGGTCTGAGTGGAGTTAGTTTCCTAACTTGTGAAAGATCATCCCTGTTTGTCCTGGGCAGCCAACACTATTGGGATGGCCTCGGGGAGTTTGGAGGTTTCTCCTAATCTATAGGGTTGTGGCCAATGGAAATGGCAGAATTCCTCTGGAGAAGGAAGCCACAGTCCTCAGGTGTGGCTCCAGGGGCCCCAGATTGGATGGTGTGTGGGCCAGGGACTGTGGGGACAGAAGTCTGAAAACACAAATTCAGCTTAGGTTTGGGGATGTATGTATGAAGTCTCAATCTACAGACCGTGAGAATTTTCCGTGCTATGAACAAAGGGCGAGTATGTGGCGTTTGCTCAGGCTTTTGTCTCTGGATTTTTTGCCTACGGTGGCCATGGAATGTCGGGGTGTCCTCAAGGGACATGGACAAGTCTTTCTCTGGTGATTTGGCCTGATCCCAAATGGTTGGGATTATTCTATGAATGGGAAGAGTCCTTTCTGTATTTTTTTTTTTTTTTTTTTACTCAGGTGTCCCACCAAAGAGGGATTCCAGAGCAGAGCCCTGAGTAGGGGTGACTAGATGTCTCTACCTCTGGTTAAGATTGGGTGACTTGGGGCATGGCAGGCCCCATATGCGGGCTAACGGTCCAGCCACTGAGAGGCTTTACTTGAGGACAGGGCTCAAACTTTGGGTCCCAATGTGTGTTTGTGCCCACTGCAGCTCTTAAGCATGGGCAGGGCCTCAGGGACCCTACACTACCCTGAGGGGCCCTACTACTACTCCAGTAGGCCCTACAGGGTTCCTACACTGAACTTTGGATAAGATGCCAAACACAAGATTCTGGCGAGAGGGAAGGAGGAGTTATGATTTCTGCATCACGTTCACCCATGGGAAATGAGTAGAGATAAGGTCTAGGTTCCTGTAGCCTGAAAACCAGGTTGGAAAGAGATGGCAACCTAAGGCCATGGCAGTTCAGATGTTCTCAGTGTACGGCAAGCTGTCTGGGTGTCGGTTGGGAATTCAGGCCTCAGGTTGTGTCAGACAGGGCATTAGTGCACAGGCTCGACTATATAATTGGTGTACAGTTGAGTGGCATGCAGGTTTATCCTCATTTGAGGTTTCTGGGTAGACCCATAGGGCAACGTTTTTCTTTCTAGAGGGCAGGCAGAGTGCAGCACTGTGTCATCGGAAATCCCAAAATGGAGGGTGTGTGGTCCACGAGAGTGAGGACGGAAGTCTGAGAACACTAGCTATGCTTAGGTTTTGGGGTGAGGGCACAGCAGGTGCACTCTGAAGAGCTTAATCAAGATCTCGTGCATCTAAAGTCAAGGCGAAGATCAGCCCTTGGCTCAGGTTGGAATTTCTTTCCATGATCCGACTTCATGAAGATTGGGGGCATCATGTGCCCTTGGAAGCTTTCCATGATATGAGTTGTGAGGTGGTCCATGAACAAGGACTCCTGTGGGACAGTCGAGACCTGTTGGATGGCTCAAGGATGTCCCATAAGGAACGACGCAAGAGCAGGGTTCTAAGGGTTCTAAGGATCTCTAAGGAGAGATGCCTGGAAACCAAAGCAATAGATCCGATAGGTGCCTATGGGCCTGTTCGTTCCTTTTTACCTCTGGGGACATCAGTCTATGGGTCTGAGTGCCGGTAGGTGCTCAGATGGGCCCAGATTGCCCCTGTTTGTCCTGGGAAGCCACAAATATTGGGATGGCCTCAGGGACTTTGGAGGTTTATCCTATTAGTAGGGTTGTGGCCATTGGAATGGGCACATACAATTCCCTTGGAGAGGGCAAGCACAGTCGTCAGATTTGGCTCCAGGGGCCTGAGCCTGTAGGGTGTGTAGGCCAGGGCTGTTTGGACAGTTTTCTGAAAACACAAACTCGGCTTATGTTTCGGGTCATAGGTATGGCAGGAGTGATCTACAGACCATCAGGAGAACTCTTCGGGATATGAAAAAAGGGCGAGTGTGAGGCTCTTGCTCAAGTTTTTGTCTCTGGATATCGTGTCACTCATGGTCGTGAAATTTCGGGTGACACCATGGGAAATGGACGAGACTTACACTCTGGGGGTTTGGCCCCGTCCAAAGAGTTTGGGGTCATTCTGTGGGATGGAAGAAGTACGTTGTTCTGTTGTTGTTGATTTGTTTTGTTTTGTTTTTCAACCTCAGGTGTCCCACCAAATGAGGGATTCCAGAGTAGAGCCCTGGGGAGGGGCGACTGGACAACCAGAAATCTGGTTAAAAATTGGGGCCTAGGGACATGTCAAGCCCATTATGACATCTAATGGTCCAGCCACTGAGAGTACGTTCTAGAGGACAGGACTCACGCTGAGGGTCACAATGCGTGTTTATGCCCTCGTCGCATTCAAGAATGGGTGGGGCCTCAGGGTGAATGCTGGTTTCCCATACACTAAACGTTGGACAACACGCCAACCACAAGGTTCCTTGCCATGGGTAAGGAAGAGTTCTGATTTCTGCATCACAGTCACCCCTGGGCAGTGATTGGAGATAAGTTCTAGGTTCTGAAGCCTGAAAACTGAGGTGGGGAAGAGATGATGACCTAAGGCCATGGCGGGTCTGATGAGCTCAGTGTGCGGTCAGCTGTCTGGGTGTTGGTCACGAGGTCCGGGCTCAGGTTGTCAGACAGTGCATTAGTGCCCAGGTTAGACTATATATTTTGGGTGCATTCGAGTGCCGTGTATGTTCTTATCTGAAGAACTCTTCAGGATTTGAAGAATGAGCTTGTGTGAGGCGCATGCTCAGGCTTTTGTCTCTGGATTTTGTATCAGCGATGGCCGTGGAATGTTGGGGAGGCCTCATGGGCCATGGACGAATCTTGCTCTCTGTGGATTTGACCCGAACCCAATTGCTTTTTGTCAATCTGTGTGATGGGAAGACTCCTTTCAGGTTTTTTACCTCAGGTGTCCTACCAAAAGAGAAATTCCAAAGCAGAGCCCTGGGGAAGAGTGAAGGGAGAACCCGAACTATGGTTAAAAATTGGGGCCTAGGGGCATGTCAAGCCCAATATGCTGTCTCTACATCCAGCCACTGAGAGGCCTTACCTGAGGACTGGGCTCAGGTTGAGGGTCACAATGTCTGTTTGTGACCAATGTGACCCGCAAACATGGGGGGGCCTCATGGGCCACACTGGTTTCAACTACACTGAACCTTGGACAACATGCCAAACACAAGGTTTCTTGCCATGGGGAAAGAGTTCTGATTTCTGCATCATTTTCAAACCCGGGCCGTGATTGGAGATAAGGTCTAGGTTCTGAAGCCTGAAAACCGAGATTGAGAACAGATGACGACCTAAGGCCATGGCGGGTCCGATATGCTCAGTATGAGGCCAGCTGTCTGGGTGGGGCCTGGAGGTCCAGGCTCAGGCTGTGTCAGATAGGGCATTATTGCCCAGGTCAGCCTATATATTTGGGGTACAGCCGAATAGCATGCCCCGTTGATCCTCATTTGGGGTTTCTGTGTAGCCACAGAGGGCAATGTTTTTCTTCTGGAGGGCAGGCAGAGTGCTGCATTGTAGTTCTGGATTGCCAAACTGGAGGGCTTGTGGGCCAGTAGTCTGAGGACGGAAGTCTGAGAACACAAGCTAGGCCTAGGTTTCTGGGTGAGGACATGGCAGGCATAATCTACAGACCTGAATCGAGATCTCGTGCATCTGAAGTCAGGGCGAAGATCATACGATCGCTCAGGTTGGACATTCAGTCCCTGATGGCCCCTTCTTGAAAGGGGGGGTGGATCACGAGGCCATTGGGGTTTTCCCATAATGGGAGTTCTGAGAAGCGCCCAACTGTAAATATTCTTCTGCAGGACAATTGAGACCTGTTGGTTGGTTCCAGGACAACTATTCCGAGGAGGGTTCTAAGGATGGATGGCTGGGTAGCCCACCTCGCATTCCAATTGTCTCCAAGCAACAAGACAGGTTAGATCTGCTCAATCTGGGAGAGCAACCGAGGAAGCTGAGTTGAAATGGACTCTCCCGTGGATGTGTCCTAATATGATTTTGTGTCAATGGAGACCTTGGATTGAATCGGTGGCACTGGGACCCTGAAGGGTTCTCCTAAAGAGAGGCTTTCAAAAAGCTCCACCGTGCAACTTTCCGATGTTTAGATGAGATTTGTTCTGATGGGTGAGTCAAGAAACAGCCATATGCTGTTATTGAAATCCAGGCCTCTGAGGAGAGATGCCAGGAAACCAAAGCAATGGATCCGATTGGTGCCTAGGGGCCTGCTCGTTCCTTTTTACCTCTGGGGACATTAGACTCCTGGTCTGAGTGCCGGTAGGTGCTCAGATGGGCCCAGATTGCCCCTGTTTGTCCCGGGATGCCACAAATATTTGGATGGCCGCAGGGACATTGGAGGTTTATCGTATTAGGAGGGTTGTGGCCATTGGAATGGGCACATATAATTCCCTTGGAGAGGGCAAGCACAGTCGTCAGGTTTGGCTCCATGGGCCTGAGCCTGTAGGGTGTGTAGGCCAGGGCTGTTTGGACAGTTGTCTGAAAACACAAACTCGGCTTATGTTTCGGGTCATAGGTATGGCAGGACTGATCTACAGACCATGAGGAGAACTCTTCGGGATATGAAAAAAGGGCGAATGTGAGGCTCTTGCTCAAGTTTTTGTCTCTGGATATCGTGTCACTCATGGTTGTGAAATTTCCGGGTGACTTCATGGGAAATGGACGAGTCTTACTCTCTGGGGGTATGGCCCCGTCCAAAGAATTTGGGGTCATTCTGTGGGACGGAAGAAGTACGTTGTTCTGTTGTTGTTGATTTTTTTTTTTTTTTTTTTTTTTCAAACTCTGGTGTCCCGCCAAATGAGGGATTCCAGATTAGAGCCCTGGGGAGGGGCGACTGGACAACCAGAAATCTGGTTAAAAATTGGGGCCTAGGGACATGTCAAGCCCATTATGACATCTAATGCTCCAGCCACTGAGAGGACGTTTCTAGAGGACAGGACTCACGCTGAGGGTCACAATGCGTGTTTATGCCCTCGTCGTACTCAAGAATGGGCGGGGCCTCAGGCTGAATGCTGGTTTCTCCTACACTGAACGTTGGACAACATGCCAACCACAAGGTTTCTTGGATGGGTAAGGAAGAGTTCTGATTTCTGCATCACAGTCACCCCTGGGCAGTGATTGGAGATAAGGCCTAGGTTCTGAAGCCTGAAAACTGAGGTAGGGAAGAGATGATGACATAAGGCCATGGCGGGTCTGATGTGCTCAGTGTGCAGACAGCTGTCTGGGTGTTGGTCAGAGGTCTGGGCTCAGGTTGTCATACAGTGCATTAGTGCCTAGGTTAGACTATATAATTTGGGTGCTTTCGAGTGCCGTGTAGGTTCTTATCTGAAGAACTCTTCACGATATGAAGATGAGCGAGTCTGAGGTGCGTACTTAGGCTTTTGTCTCTGGATTGTGTGTCAGGGATGGTCGTGGAATGTTGGGGAGGCCTCAGGGGCATGGACGAATCTTGCTCTCTGTGGATTTGGCCAGATCCCAATTGTTTTTCGTCAATCTGTGGGATGGGAGGACTCTTCTCAGGTTTGTTACCTCAGGTGTAACCCCCTGAGGAATTCCAAAGCAGAGCCCTGGGGAATCGTGAAGGGAGAACCCGAACTATGGTTAAAAATTGGGGCCTAGGGGCATGGCAAGCCCAATATGCTGTCTCTCCATCCAGCCAATGAGAGGCCTTACCTTAGGACTGGGCTCAGGCTGAGGGTCACAATGTGTGTTTGTGACCAAAGTGACCCGCAAACATGGGGGGGGGCCTCATGGGCCACACTGGTTTCATCTACACTGAACCTTGGACAACATGCCAAACACAAGGTTTCTTGCCATGGGGAAAGAGTTCTGATTTCTGCATCATTTTCAAACCCGGGCCGTGATTGGAGATAAGGTCTAGGTTCTGAAGGCTGAAAACCGAGGTTGAGAACAGATGACGACCTAAGGCCATGGCGGATCTGATGTGCTCAGTGTGCGTCCAGCTGTCTGGGGTGGGGCTAGGAGATCCAGGCGCAGGCTGTGTCAGAAAGGGCATTAGTTCCCAGGTCAGCCGATATATTTGGGGTACAGCCGAATGGCGTGCAGGTTGATCCTCATTTGAGGTTTCTTGATAGCCCGAGAGGGCAAGGTTTTTTCTTCTGGAGGGCACACAGAGTGCTGCTTTGCAGTTCTGGATTGCCAAACTGGAGGGCTTGTGGGCCAGTAGTCTGAGGACGGAAGTCTAAGAAGCCAAGCAAGGCCTAGGTTTATGGGTGAGGATATGGCAGGCACAATCTACACACCTGAATCGAGATCTCGTGCATCTGAAGTCAGGGCGAGGATCAGACGATCGCTCAGTTTGGACATTCTGTCCCTGATGGCCCCTTCTTGAACGGAGGGTGGATCACCAGGCCAAGGGGGTTTTCCCAAGATGGGAGTTCTGAGAAGCTCCCAACTGCAAAGCTTCTTCTGCAGGACAATTGAGACCTGTTGGTTGGCTCCAGCACAACGATTCTGAGCAGGGTTCTAAGGATGGATGGCTGGGTAGCCCACCTCGCATTCCAATTGTCTGCAAGCAACAAGACAGGTTAGATCTGCTGGATCTGGGAGAGCAACCGAGGACCTGAGTTGAAATGGACTCTCCCGTGGATGTGTCCTAATATGATTTTGTGTCAATGGAGACCTTGGATTGAAGCGGTGGCACAGGGGCCCTGAAGGGTTCTCCTAAAGAGAGGCTTTCACACAGCTCCATCGTGCAAGTTTACCATGTGGAGATGAAATTTGTTCTGATGGGTGAGTCAAGAAACAGCCATATGCTGTTATTGAAATCCAGGCCTCTGAGGAGAGATGCCTGGAAACCAAAACAATGGATCCGATAGGTGCCTAGGGGCCTGTTCGTCCCTTTTTACCTCTGGGGACATCAGTCTCCGGGAATGAGTGCCGGTAGGTGCTCAGATGGGCCCAGATTGCCCCTGTTTGTCCTGGGAAGCCACAAATATAGGGATGGCTGCAGGGACTTTGGAGGTTTATACTATTAGTAGGGTTGTGGCCATTGGAATGGGCACATACAATTCCCTTGGAGAGGGCAAGCACAGTCGTCAGGTTTGGCTCCAGGGGACTGAGCCTGTAGGGTGTGTAGGCCAGGGATGTTTGAACATTTGTCTAAAACACAAACTCGGCTTATGTTTCGGATCATAGGTATGGCAGGACTGATCTACAGACCATGAGGAGAACTCTTCGGGATATGTAAAAGGGCGAGTGTGAGGCTCTTGCTCAAGTTTTTGTCTCTGGATATCGTGTCACTCATGGTCGTGAAATTTCAGGGTGACACCATGCGAAATGGACGAGTCTTACTCTCTAGGGGTTTGGCCCCGTCCAAAGAGTTTGGGGTCATTCTGTGGGATGGAAGAAGTCCGTTGTTCTGTTGTTGTTTATTTGTTTTGTTTTGTTTTTCAAACCCTCAGGTGTCCCAACAAATGAGGGATTCCAGAGTAGAGCCCTGGGGAGGGGCGACTGGACAACCAGAAATATGGTTAAAAAATTGGGGCCTAGGGACATGTCAAGCCCATTATGACATCTAATGCTCCAGCAACTGGGAGGACATTCTAGAGGACAGGACTCAATCTGAGGGTCACATGCGTGTTTATGCCCTCGTCGTACTCAAGAATGGGCGGGACCTCAGGGTGAATGCTGGTTTCCCCTACACTGAACGTGGACAACATGCCAACCACAAGGTTCCTTGCCATGGGTAAGGAAGAGTTCTGATTTCTGCATCACAGTCACCCCTGGGCAGTGATTGGAGATAAGGTCTAGGTTCTGAAGCCTGAAAACTGAGGTAGGGAAGAGATGATGACCTAAGGCCATGGCGGGTCTGATGAGCTCAGTGTGCGGTCAGCTGTCTGGGTGTTGGTCACGAGGTCCGGGCTCAGGTTGTCAGACAGTGCATTAGTGCCCAGGTTAGACTATATATTTTGGGTGCCTTCGAGTGCCGTGTAGGTTCTTATCTGAAGAACTCTTCTGGTTATGAAGAATGAGCGAGTCTGAGGCGCATGCTCAGGCTTTTGTCTCTGGATTTTATATCAGCGATGGCCGTGTAATGTTGGGGAGGCCTCATGGGCCATCGACGAATCTTGCTATCTGTGGATTTGGCCCGATCCCAATTGCTTTTCGTCAATCTGTGGGATGGGAGGACTCCTTTCAGGGTTTGTTACATCAGGTGTCCCACCAAAAGACAATTCCAAAGCAGAGCCCTGGGGAAGAGTGAAGGGACAACCCGAACTATGGTTAAAAATTGGGGCCTAGGGGCATGGCAAGCCCAATATGCTGTCTCTCCTTCAAGCCACTGAGAGGCCTTACCTGAGGACTGGGCTCAGGTTGAGGGTCACTATGTGTGTTTGTGACCAATGTGGCCCGCATGCATGGGCGGGGGCCTCCTCATGGGCCACACTGGTTTCCAGTACACTGAACCTTGGACAACATGTCAACCACAAGGTTTCTTGCCATGGGGAAAGAGTTCAGATTTCTGCATCATTTTCAAACCCGGGCCGTGATTGGAGATAAGGTCTAGGTTCTGAAGCCTGAAAACCGAGGTTGAGAAGAGATGACGATCTAAGGCCATGGCGGTTCCGATATGCTCAGTGTGAGTCCAGCTGTCTGGGTGGGGCCAGGAGGTCCAGGCTCAGGCTGTGTCAGAAAGGGCATTAGTGCCCAGGTCAGCCTATATATTTGGGGGTACAGCCGAATGGCGTTCAGGTTGATCCTCATTTGGTGTTTCTGGTTAGCCTGAGAGGGCAATGTTTTTCTTCTGGAGGGCAGGCAGAGTGCTGCATTTGTAATTCTGGATTGCCAAACTGGAGGGCTTGTGGGCCAGTAGTCTGAGGACGGAGGTCTGAGAACCCAAGCTAGGCCTAGGTTTCTGGGTGAGGATATAGCAGGCACAATCTACAGACCTGAATCGAGATCTCGTGCATCTGAAGTCAGGGCGATAATCAGACGATCACTCAGTTTGGACATTCAGTCCCTGAGGGCCCCTTCTTGAAGGGGGTTTGCAACACGAGGCCATGGGGGTTTTCCACGATGGGAGATCTGAGAAGCTCCCAATTGCAAAGATTCTTATGCAGGACAATTGAGACCTGTTGGTTGGATCCAGGACAACGATTCCGAGCAGGGTTCTAAGGACGGATGGCTGGGTAGCCCACCTCGCATTCCAATTGTCTCCAAGCAACAAGACACGTTAGATCTGCTGGATCTGGGAGAGAAACCGAGGACCTGAGTTGAAATGGACTCTCCAGTGGATGTGTCCTAATATGATTTGGTGTCAATGGACCTTGGATTGAAGCGGTGGCACAGGGGCCCTGAAGGGTTCTTCTAAAGAGAGGCTTTCACACAGCTCCATCGTGCAAGTTTCCCATGTGTAGATGAGATTTGTTCTGATGGATGAGTCAAGAAACAGCCATATGCTGTTATTGAAATCCAGGCCTCTGAGGAGAGATGCCTGGAAACCAAAGCAATGGATCTGATAGTTGCCTAGGGGCCTGTTCGTTCCTTTTTACCTCTGGGGACATCAGTCTCCGGGTCTGAGTGCCGGTAGGTGCTCAGATGGGCCCAGATTGCCCGTTTGTCCCGGGATGCCACAAATATTTGGATGGCCGAAGGGACTTTTAAGGTTTATCCTATTAGTAGGGTTGTGGCCCATGGAATGGGCACATACAATTCCCTTGGAGAGGGCATGCACAGTCGTCAGGTTTGGCTCCAGGGGCCTAAGCCTGTAGGGTTTGTAGGCCAGGGCTGTTTCGACAGTTGTCTGAAAACACAAACTCGTCTTATGTTTCGGGTCTTAGGTATGGCAGGACTAATCTACAGACCATGAGGAGAACAATTCGGGATATGAAAAAAGGGCGAGTGTGAGGCTCTTGCTCAAGTTTTTGTCTCTGGATATCGTGTCACTCATGGTCGTGAAATTTCCGGGTCACTTCATCCGAAATGGATGAGTCTTACTCTCTGGGGTTTTGGCCCCGTCCAAAGAGTTTGGGGTCATTCTGTGGGATGGTGGAAGTCCATTGTTCTGTTGTTGTTGGTTTGTTTTGTTTTGTTTTTCAACCTCAGGTGTCCCAACAAATGAGGGATTCCAGAGTAGAGCCCTGGGGAGGGGCGACTGGACAACCAGAAATCTGGTTAAAAATTGGGGCCTAGGGACATGTCAAGCCCATTATGACATCTAATGGTCCAGCCACTGAGAGGACGTACTAGAGGACAGGACTCACGCTGAGGGTCACAATGCGTGTTTATGCCCTCGTCGCAGTCAAGAATGGGCGGGGCCTCAGGCTGAATGCTGGTTTCTCCTACACTGAACGTTGGACAACATGCCAACCACAAGGTTTCTTGGATGGGTAAGGAAGAGTTCTGATTTCTGCATCACAGTCACCCCTGGGAAGTGATTGGAGATAAGGTCTAGGTTCTGAAGCCTGAAAACTGAGGTAGGGAAGAGATGATGACCTAAGGCCATGGCGGGTCTGATGAGCTCAGTGTGCGGTCAGCTGTCTGGGGTTGTTCATGAGGTCCGGGCTCAGGTTGTCAGACAGTGCATTAGTCCCCAGGTTAGACTATATATTTTGGGTGCATTCGAGTGCTGTGTAGGTTCTTATCTGAAGAACTATTCAGGATATGAAGAATGAGCGAGTCTGAGGCGCGTGCTCAGTCTTTTGTATCTGGATTCTGTATCAGGGATGGCCGTGGAATGTAGCGGCGGCCCATGGGCCATGGACGAATCTTGCTCTCTGTGGATTTGGCCCGATCCCAATTGTTTTTCGTCAATCTGTGGGATGGGAAGACTCCTTTCAGGTTTGTTACCTCTGGTGTCCCACCTAAGGAGGAATTCCAAAGAAGAGCCCTGGGGAAGAGTGAAGGGACAACCCGAACTATGCTTAAAAAATTGGGCCTACGGGCATGGCAAGCCCAATATGCTGTCTCTCCGTCCAGCCACTGAGAGGCCTTACCTGAGGACTGGGCTCAGGCTGAGGGTCACAATGTGTGTTTGTGACCAATGTGGCCCGCAAGCATGGGCGGGTCCTCATGGGCCACACTGATTTCAACTACACTGAACCTTGGACAACATGCCAACCACAAGGTTTCTTGCCTTGGGAAAGAGTTCTGATTTCTGCATCATTTTCAAACCCGGGCCGTGATTGGAAATAAGGTCTAGGTTCTGAAGCCTGAAAACCGAGGTTGAGAAGAGATGATGACCTACGGCCCATGGCGGGTCCGATGTGCTCAATGTGCGGCCAGCTGTCTGGGTGGGGCCAGGAGGTCCAGGCTCAGGCTGTGTCAGAAAGGGCATTAGTCCCCGGTCAGCTTATATATTTGGGGGGTACAACCGAATGGCGTGCATGTTGATCCTCATTTGGGGTTTCTGGGTAGCCTGAGAAGGCAATGTTTTTCTTCTGGAGGGCAGGCAGAGTGCTGCATTGTAGTTCTGGATTGCCAAACTGGAGGTCTTGTGGGCCAGTAGTCTGAGGACGGAAGTCTGAGAACCCAAGCTAGGCCTCGGTTTCTGGGTGCGGATATGGCAGGCGCAATCTACAGACCTGAATCGAGATCTCGTGCATCTGAAGTCAGGGCGATGATCAGACGATCGCTCAGGTTGGACATACAGTCCCTGAGGGCCCCTTCTTGAAGGGGGGGTGGATCACGAGGCCATGGGGCTTTTCCCACGATGGGAGTTCTGTGAAGCACCCAACTGCAAAGATTCTGCAGGACAATTGAGACCTTTTGGTTAGATCCAGGACAGGACAACGATTCTGAGCAGGGTTCTAAGGATGGATGGCTGGGTAGCCCACCTCGCATTCCAATTGTCTCCAAGAAACAAGACACGTTCTAGGGGGCATGGCCCAGGGGCATGGCAAGCCCAATATCTGGGCCCATCTGAGCACCTACCGGCACTAAGACCCGTAGACTGATGTCCCCAGAGTTAAAAAGGAATGACAGGCCCCTAGGCACCTATCGGATCCATTGCTTTGTTTTCCAGGCATATCTCATCAGAGGCCTGGATTTCAATAACAGCATATGGCTGTCTGACTCACCTGTCAGAACAAATCTCATCTACACATGGGAAACTTTCACGGTGGAGCTGTGTGAAAGCCTCTTTTAGGAGAAGCCTTCAGGGACCCAGTGCCACCGCTTCATTCCAAGGTCTCCAGAGACACAAAATCATATTAGGACACATCCACGGGAGAGTCCATTTCAACTCAGGCTCCTCGGTTGCTCCCCCAGATCCAGCAGATCTAACCTGTCTTGTTGCTTGGAGACAATTGGAATGCGAGGTGGGCTACCCAGCCATCCATCCTTAGAACCCTGCTCGGAATCGTTTTCCTGGAGACAACCAACAGGTCTCAATTGTCCTGCAGAAGAATCTTTGCAGTTGGGAGCTTCTCACAACTCCCATTGGGGAAAAGCCCCATGGCCTCGTGATCCACTCCCCCCTTCAAGAAGGGGCCATCAGGGACAGAACGTCCTACCTTAGCGATCGTCTGATCCTCGCCCTGACTTCAGATGCACAAGATCTCGATTCAAGTCTGTAGATTGTGCCTGCCATATCCTCACCCAGAAACTTAGGCCTAGCTTGGGTTCTCAGACTTCCGTCGTCAGACTATTGGCCCACAAGCCCTCCAGGTTGGCAATCCAGAACTACAATGCAGCACTCTGCCTGCCCTCCAGAAGAAAAACATTGCCCTCTGGGGCCACCCAGAAACCCAAATGAGGATCAATCTGCACGCCATTCGGCTGTACCCCAAATATATAGGCTGACCTGGGCACTAATGCCCTTTCTGACACAGCCTGAGCCTGGACCTCCTGGCCCCACCCAGACAGCTGGCCGCACACTGAGCACATCGGACCCACCATGAGCTTAGGTCGTCATCTCTTCTCAAACTCTGTTTTCAGGCTTCAGAACCTAGACCTTATCTCCAATCACGGCCCCGGTTTGAAAATGATGCAGACATGAGAACTCCTTCCCCATGGCAAGAAAGGTTGTGGTTGGCATGTTGTCTAAGGTTCAGTGTCGTTGAAACCAGTTTGGCCTATGAGGCCCCGCCCATGCTTGCGGGCCACATTGGTCACAAACACACATTGTGACCCACAGCCTGAGCCCGGTCTTCAGGTAAGGCCTCTCAGTGGCTGGATGGAGAGACAGCATATTGGGCTTGCCATGCCCCTAGGCCCCAATTTTTAACCATATTTCGGATTCTCCCTTCACTCTTCCCCAGGGCTCTGCTTTGGAATTCCTCTTTTGGTGGGACACCTGAGGTAACAAAACTGAAAGGAGTCCTCCCATCACACTATTGACGAAAAACAATTGGGATCGGGCCAAATCCACAGAGAGCAAGATTCGTCGATGGCCCATGAGGCCTCCCCAACATTCCACGGCCATCGCTGATACAAAATCTAGAGACAAAAGCCTGAGCACGTGCCTCAGACTCGCACTTTATTCATATCCTGAAGAGTTCTTCAGATAAGAACCTACACGGCACTCGAATGCACCCAAAATATATAGTCTAACCTGGACACTAATGCACTGTCTGACAACCTGAGCCCGGACCTCGTGACCAACACCCAGACAGCGGACTGCACACTGAGCACGTCAGACCGCCATGGCCTTAGGACATCATCTCTTCCCTACCTCAGTTTTCAGGCTTCAGAACCTAGACCTTAACTCTAATCACTGCCCAGGGGTGACTGTGATGCAGAAATCAGAACTCTTCCTTACCCTTCCAAGAAACCTTGTGGTTGGCATGTTGTCCAACGTTCAGTGTAGGAGAAACCAGCACTCACCCTGAGACCCCGCCCATTCTTGAGTTCGACGAGGGCATAAACAGGCATTGTGACCCTCAGCGTGAGTCCTGTCTTCTAGTACGTCCTCTCAGTGGCTGGACCATTAGATGTCATAATGGGATGACATGTCCCTAGGCCCCAATTTTTAACCAGATTTCTGGTTGTCAGTCGCCCCTCCCCAGGGCTCTACTCTGGAATCCCTCATTTGGTGGGACACCTGAGGTTGAAAAACAAAACAAAACAAATCAACATCAACAGAACAACGGACTTCTTCCATCCCACAGAATGACCCCAAACTCTTTGAACTGGGCCAAACCCCCAGAGAGTAAGTCTCGTCCTTTTCCCAGGAAGTCACCCGGAAATTTCACGACCATGAGTGACACGATATCCAGAGACAAAAACTTGAGCAAGAGCCTCACACTCGCCGTTTTTTCATATCCCGAAGAGTTCTCCTCATGGTCTGTAGATCAGTCCTGCCATACCTATGACCCGAAACATAAGCCGAGTTTGTGTTTTCAGACAACTGTCCAAACAGCCCTGGCCTACACACCCTACAGGCTCAGGCCCATGGATATAAACCTGACGACTGTGCTTGCCCTCTCCAATGGAATTGCATGTGCCCATTTCAATGGCCAAAACCCTACTAAGAGGAATAAACCTCAAAAGTCCCTGAGGCCATCCCAATATTTGTGGCTTCCCAGGACAAACAGGGGCAATCTGGGCCAATCTGAGCACCTACCTACACTCAGACCCGTAGACTGATGTCCCCAGAGGTAAAAAGGAACGAACAGGCCCTTAGGCACCTATCGGATCCATTGCTTTGGTTTCCAGGCATCTCTCCTCATAGGCCTGGATTTCAATAACAGCATATGGCTGTTTCTTGACTCACCCATCAGAACAAATCTCATATACACATGGGAAACTTGCACGATGGAGCTGTGTGAAAGCCTTTCTTTAGGAGAACCCTTCAGGGCCCCAGTGCCACCTCTTCATTCCAAGGTTTCCATAGACAAAAAATCATATTAGGAAACATCCATGGGAGAGTCCATTTCAACTCAGCCTCCTCGGTTGCTCCCCCAGAACCAGCAGATCTAACCTCTCTTGTTGCTTGGAGACAATTGGAATGCTAGGTGGGCTACCCAGCCATCCATCCTTAGAACCCTGCTTGGAATCGTTGTCCAGAAGCCAACCAACATGTCTCAATTGTCCTGCAGAAGAATCTTTGCAGTTGGGAGTTTCTCACAACTCCCATCGTGGGAAAACCCCCCATGGCCTCGTGATCCACCCCCCCTTCAAGAAGGGGCCATCAGGGACAGAATGTCTAACCTGAGCAATCGTCTGATCCTCGCCCTGACTTCAGATGCACGAGATCATCGATTCAGGTCTGTAGATTGTGCCTGCCATATCCTCACCCAGAAAAACCTAGGCCTAGCTTGGCTTCTCAGACTTCCGTCCTCTGACTACTGGCACACAAGCCCTCCGGTTTGGCAATCCAGAACTACAATGCAGCACTCTGCCTGCCCTCCAGAGAAAAACATTGCCCTCTGGGGCTACCCAGAACCCCAAATGAGGAAAAATGCGGCACGCCATTCGGCTGTACCCCAAATATAAGGGCTGTCCAGGGCACTAATGCCCTTTCTGACACAGCCTGAGCCTGGACCTCCTGGCCCCACCCAGACATCTGGCCGCACACTGAGCACATCGGACCCGTCATGGCCTTAGGTCGTCATCTCTTCTCAACCTCGGTTTTCAGGCTTCAGAACCTAGACCTTATTTCCAATCACGGCCCGGGTTTGAAAATGATGCAGAAATCATAACTCTTTCCCCATGGCAAGAAACCTTGTGGTTGGCATGTTGTCCAAGTTTCAGTGTAGTTGAAACCAGTGTGGCCCATGAGGCCGCGCCCCATGCTTGTGGGCCACATTGGTCACAAACACACATTGCGACCCTCAGCCTGAGCCCAGTCCTCAGGTAAGGCCTCTCAGTGGATGGATGGAGAGACAGCATATTGGGCTTGCCATGCCCCCAGGCCCCAATTTTTAACCATAGATCGGGTTGTCCTTTCAGTCTTCCCCAGGGCAACAATCATATAAATAACCATTTCATACCTACTTAAAAATTGCATAATACCACACTCCTAGATCCTCTCTGAATGCTCTAAAATAACCCTTAAAGAAATACATTTTTAAAAATAACAGATTTTTTTGGCGAATAATTTAATAAAATAAAAGTTTCATTCATCTATGTAGATCATAAAAATTTTTTTAATAAGCATGAAATTATAACTCTGAAGTGTGCTAAAATGAATCCACCTGCTAAGGGTGAGAGAACAAAAATAAAAACATCATTTTTTTCCAAATAAGAGGAATTTATTACCTTCGAATCAAAGCATGTGGATTTGTTCAAACTGGCATTAAAGGAATATGGAAACACAAACGATAGAAAGTCATATTTTAGATTTCTAAATCTTCAAAGTGAAGAGTATACATTTTTTAAATGTTACATAATGCTACATAATGACAAGATGACAGGTTGTGACAAATAGCATTTTAAAAGCTCTACTCATAATGGAACGGAAGGTGTCATTTCCCTATAATTTTATATATGTCATTAATTTACTATATCTGGATACAACATATTACCAAACAGATGTTCATCAAAGACTAAATCATTCTTACTGGAGCATAATAATTTGAACCTACATCTATTAATCATTTTTTTCGATCAAACATTTATAGTCTCACTAAAAATTTTATCAGTTGTTGACAAAATTAAAAAACAGTAGGATAAAATGTCGTGATTGGAAAAGTAGATTTTCTTTGAAATTTGCATTTAAATGAAAATATTTGCTGATATTTTAAAAACTTTAAATGTAATTTTATATATATCTGACCTTGCAAATGATATAAAACGTTTGGAGACTTAATATAGTTTGAGGCACATGGTAAGCAATAATCAATTTTTTTGTTGATCCAAGTGTTCTTGTATTATTTTTCTTAATTATTCTATTACCACAATTTATAGTTCTAAGATTTTTCCACCCCCCCATTTTAAAATCTCTTAAGGTGGCACTCACCTTGCACTTGATGACATATCCTAGTTTAACTGTCAGCATTTCTCTTTCTTAGTCGAACATAAACTATAGTGCATCTTACCCTTGATGAAAGCTAGGATGCAATTAAATACTCTATTATGGTTACGATTCTGATATTTGAAATCCTCCGGTAGCTCCCTGTGCCCACACAGTGTAGAACCTCACCTCCTCGGCATAGTATACAAACCATCTCACCCCCAGTGTTAACCCCGGGGCTCAGCCTCCTTACCCAGGTGAAGCTGCCAGATCAGCTGTCGGTTGTCATGAACTTGCTGTAGATTCCGGAATGCACTGTGCTGCCTCCTGGCACTTTGAAACTTGACACACTCAGCTCTGCAGAGCTGAAACGAGATCTCGTGCATCTGAAATCAGGTGAGGATCTGACGAACGCTCAGGTTGGAGTTTCTGTCCCTTATGGCCCTCTTCATGAAGAGGTGGGGGATCCCGAGGCCATGGAATTTTTCCCACGATGGGAGTTGTGAGATGCTCCAAACCGTAAAGATTCTTCTGCAGGGCGATTGAGACCTGTTGGTTGGCTCCAGGACTTCCCATACGGATCGATTCCGAGTAGGGTTCTAAGGATGGATGGCTGGGAAGCCCGACTCTCATTCCTCTTGTGTCCTAGTGGCAAGAAGGTTAGATCTGCTGGATCTGGGGGAGAAACTGAGAGGGTTGAGTTGAAATGGACTCTCTTGTGGATGGGTCCTAATGTGGGTTTGTGTCCATGGAGAACTTGGAATGAGGCAGTGGCACAGGGTCCCTGAAGGGTTCTCCTAACCAGAGGCTTTGACACAGCTCCAACGTGCATGATTCCCACGTGGAGACAAGATTTGTTCTGATGGGTGCCTCAAGAAACAGCCATATGCTGCTATTGGAATCCAGGCCTCTGAGGAGAGATGCCTGGACAACAAAGCAATGGATCCGATTAGGATCTAGGGGCCTGCTCATTCCAATTTACCTCTGGGGACATCTGTCCACGGGTCTAAGTGCAGGTAGATGCTCAGCTGGTGTCAGACCGCCCTTGTTTTTCCTGGGCAGTCAAACACTATTGGGATGGCCCCGGGCACTTTGGAGGTTTAGCATCCTGTTTTCTAGGTTTGTGGCCAATGGAATGGGCAGAAAATCCCAGGTACAGTCCTCAGGTTTGGCTCCAAGAACCTGTGCCTGTAAGTTTTGTGGGGGCATGGCGGTGCGGACACTTGTCTGAAAAACACAAACCCGGCTTACGTTTCAGGTCGTAGGTATTGCAGGACTGATCTACAGACCGTGAGGAGAACTCTTCAGGATATGAACAAGGGGGCGAGTGTGAGACGCTTGCTCAAGATTTTGTCTCTGGATATTGTGTCACTGATGGCCGTGGAATGTCCGGGTGGCCTCATGGGCCATGGACGAGTCTTCCTCTCTGGGCATTTGGCCCGATCCCAAGAGTTCGGGGTTATTCTTTGAGATGGGAGGAGTCCGTTTTTTTTTTTTTTTTTTTTCACCTCAGGTGTCCCACCAAAAGAGAGTTTCCAGAGCAGAGCCCTGGGGAGGGGCGACTGGACAACCAGAAAGCTGGTTAAAACTTGGGGCCTAGGGGCATGGCAAGCCCATTATGACGTCTAATGGTCCAGCCACTGAGAGGACTTACTAGAGGACAGGACTCACGCTGAGGGTCACAATGCGTGTTTGTGCCCTCTTCGTACTCAAGCATGGGCGGGGCCTCATGGTGAACGCTGGTTTCTCCTACACTGAACGTGGGACAACATGCCAACCACAAGGTTTCTTGCCATAGGGAAGGAGGAGTTCTGATTTCTGCATCACATTCACCCCTTGGCGGGGTGTGGAGTTAAGGTCTATGTCCTGAAGCCTGAGAGGCTAGGTTGGGAATAGATGACGAGCTAAGGCCATGGCGGGTCTGTTGTGCTCAGTGTGCGGTCAGCTGTCTGGGTGTTGGTCAGGAAGTCCGGGCTCAGGCTGTGTCAGACAGTGTATTAGTGCCCAGATTTGTCGATATAATTTGTGTACAGAAGGGTGCCGTGTAGGTCTATCCTCATTTCGGGTGTCTGGGAAGCTCCATAGGGCAACATTTTGCTTTTTATCTGGAGGGCAGGCAGAGTGCTGCCTTGTGGGTCCAGAATTGCCAAACGTGAGGTCTTGGGGGCCAGGAGTGTGAGGACGGACATTGGAGAACAGATGTTTCACATAGGTTTAAGGGCGAGGGCAAGGCCGGCACACTCTGCAGAGCTGCATCGAGATGTCGTGCATCTGAATTCAGGGCGAGGATCAGACGTTGGCTCAGGTTGGAGTTCCTGTCCATGATTTCCCCTTCAGAAAGGGGGTGGGGGCTTCAGAAAGCCATCACGGTTTTCCCACGTTGGGAGTTGTGAGATGCTCCAAAACGCAAGGATTCCTTCTGCAGGACATTTGAGACCTTTTGGATGGGTCCAGGACGTTCCATATGGAACGACGCCAGAGCAGGGTTCTAAGGGCGGAGCCCTGGGCAAGCCGCCTCGCATCTCAATCGTCTCCTAGCGACAAGACAGGTTCTATCTGCTGGCTCTGGCGGAGCAACCGAGAAGCCAGAGTTGAAATGGACTCTCCTGCGGATGGATCCTAATGTGGGTTTGTGTCCATGGAGACCTTGGAAAGGGGTGGTGGCACCGGGCCCTGAAGGATTCTCCTAACCGGAAGTTTTGACACAGTTCCAGCCTGCTATTTTCCCATGTCGGGACAAGATTTGCCTCCGGAAACCCCCGCATGCTGGTATTTGAAAACATGCCTCTGAGGAGAGATGCCTGGAAACCCAAGCAATGGATCCGATTACGGCCTAGGGACCTGTGAGGTTCAATCTACTACCCTGGTGACATCCAACTACGGTATGAGTGGAGGTAGATGCTCAGCTGTTGTCAGACGCCCTTGTTTGTCCCGGGCGGCCTACACAATTGGGATGGCCTCAGGGACTGTGGAGGTTTCTCCTAATTTGGAGGCGTGTGGTCAAGGGAATGGGCAGAATTCCAGTGGAGTGGGCAGGCACAGACCTGATGTGTGGCTCCAGGGGCCCCAGCCTGGAGGGTGTGTGGGCCAGGAGCGTGGGGATAGAAGTCTGAAAACACTAACGCGGCTTACGTTTGGGGACATAAGTATGGCAGGCCCGATCTACAGGCCCTGAGGAGAACTCTTCGGGATATGAAGAAAGAGTGAGTGTGAGGCATTTATTCAGGCTTTTGTCTCTGGATTTTGTGTCAACAATGGCCGTGGAATGTCGAGGAGGCCTCATGGGCCATGGACAAGTCTTCCTCTCTGTGTGGATTTGGCACGTACCCAATTGTTTTTGGGTCCATCATGGGGATGGGAGGAGTCCTATCAGTTTGGTTACCTCAGGTGTCCCACCAAAAGAGGGATTTCAAAGAAGAGCCCTGCGGAGGGGTGAATGGACAAACCGAACTATGGTTAGTTCCAGCCACTGAGAGGCCTTCCTTGAGGACAGAACTCACGCTGAGGGTCACAATGTGTGTTTATGCCTTCTAAGCGCTCAAGCATGGGCGGGAATCATGGTCCACACTGTTGCTCCTACACTGAACGTTGGGCTCCATGCCAACCACATGTATTCTTGCCATGGGGAAGTAGTAGTTCTGATTTTTTTTTCATCTCTTTCACTGCTGGGCCGTGATTGGAGTTAAGGTCTAGGTTGTGTAGTCTGAAAACCGAGCTTGGGAAGAGATGACGACTTAAGTCCATGACAGGTCCGACGTGCTCAGTGTGGAGCCAGCTCGCTGAGTGTTGGTCGGGAGGTTCAGGCCTAGGCTGCGTCAGACCAGGCATTAGTTTTCAGGGTATATTGTATAATTGGGGGGGAGAGTCGAGTGCCGTGCAGCTTGATCCTCATTTAGCGTTTCTGGGTAGCCCCAAGGGCAACGTTTTTCTTCAGGAGGGCAGGCAGAGTGCTGCTTTGTGGCTCCGGAATTCCCAAACTGGATGCCCTTTGGGCAAGGAGTGTGAGGACGGAAGAATGAGAATACAAGTTAGGCGTAGGTTTCGGGGCGAGGGCACGGCAGACACTCTCTGCACATCTGAATCGGGACTTCGGGCATCTGAAGTCAGGGAGGGTTCAGACCTAGGCTCAGGTTGGAGTTTCTGTCCATTATGGTCCTTTCTTGAAGGGGGCAGCATCTCGAGGCCATGGAGGTTTACCCAGGAGGGGAGTTGGGATATGCTCCAAGCCACAAGGATTTTTTTTCTGATCAACAATTGAGATCTGTTGGATCGCTCCAGGATGTTTCATACGGAACGACAGCAAAGCAGGGATCGAAGGATGGAACCCAGGGCAGACTGCCTCTATTCTAACTGTCTCCCAGTTAATAGACAGTTTTGATATGCTAGCTCTAGGGGAGCAACGGAAGGGGCTGAGTTGAAATGGACTCTACTGCGGATGGGACCTATTGTGGGTTTGTGTGCATAGAGACCCTGGCACGGATCTGTGACACACGGACCCTGAATGCTTCTCCTAACCAGAGGTTATGCGTCATCTCCAAAAGACAAGTTTCCCATGTGGAGACTAGATTTGATCTGATTGGTGCCTCAGGAAAGCCCCACATGCTGATATTGGAAACCAGGCCTCTGATGAGAGATAGCAGGAAACCAAAACAATGGACCCCATTAGGGCCTAGGGCCCTGTCCCGTTCAATCTCCTTCTCTGGGGACATCCATCTACAGTATGAGTGGAGATGGATGCTCAGCTGGTTCCAGGCAGCCCTTGTTTGTCCTGGGCGTTCTATACTATGGGGATGGCCTTGGGGACTTTGGAGGTTTCTCCGAGTTTGTATGATTGTGGTCAATGGAAGGGGCAGAATTCCCGTGGAGTTGAGAGGCACAGACCTGATGTGTGGCTCCAGGGTCCCCAGGCTGGAGGGTGTGGAAGCCAGGAATGTGGGGATAGAAGTCTGAAAACACACACTCGGCTTGTTTTGGGGACGTAGGTATGGCAGTCCCGATCTACAGACCGTGAGGGGAACTCTTTGGGATAGGAAGAAAGAGCGAGTGTGAGGCGCTTATTCAGGCTTTTGTCTCTGGATTTTGTGTCAACGATGGGCGTGGAATGTCGGGGAGGCCTCATGGGCCATGGATGAGTCTTCCTCTCTGTGGATTTGGCCCGATCCCAATTTGGGGGTCAATCTGTGGGATGGGAGGAGTCCTTTCAGTTTGGTTACCTCATTCTAAAGCAGAGCACTGGGGAGGGGCGAATGGACAACACGAACTATGGTTAAAAATTGGGGCCTAGGGGCATGGCAAGCCCAATATGCCATCTCTTGGTCCAGCCACTGAGAGACCTTACTTGGGGACTGGGCTCACGCTGAGGGTCACAATGCGTATTTGTGACCAACGCGGCCCTCAAGCATGGCGGGGTCAAAGGGCCACACTGCTATCAACTACACTGAACGTTGGGCAACACGCCAACCACAAGATTTCTTGCCATGGGGAAGGATTTCTGATTTCTGCCTCATGTTCAACCCTGGGCAGTGTTTGGAGAAAACGTCTAGGTTCTGAAGCCTGAAAACCGAAGTTGGGAAGAGATGACGACCTAAGGCTTCGGCAGGTCCGATGTGTTCAGTGGGAGTCCAGCTGGCTGGGTGTGGGTCGGGAGGTCCAGGCTCAGGCTGTGACAGAAAGGGCATGAGTGCCCAGGGCATCCTGTAGAATTGGGGTACAGTCACATGGAGAAAAGGTTGATCCTCCTTTGGGGCTTCTGGTTAGCCCCAGAGGGTAATGTTTTTTCTTCAGGACGGCAGGCAGAGGGCTGCATTGTAGTACTGGAATTGCCAAACTGGAGGGCTTGTGGGCCAGGAGTTGAGGACAGAAGTCTGAGAACACAAGCAACCTTAGGTTTCTGGGCGAGGGCATGGCAGGTACGCTCTGCAGAGCTGAAACGAGATCTCGTGCATCTGAAATCAGGTGAGGATCTGACGAACGCTCAGGTTGGAGTTTCTGTCCCTTATGGCCCTCTTCATGAAGAGGTGGTGGATCCCGAGGCCATGGAATTTTTCCCACGATGGGAGTTGTGAGATTTTCCAAACCTTAAAGATTCTTCTGCAGGGCGATTGAGACCTGTTGGTTGGCTCCAGGACTTCCCATACGGATCGATTCCGAGTAGGGTTCTAAGGATGGATGGCTGGGAAGCCCGACTCTCATTCCTCTTGTGTCCTAGTGACAAGACAGGTTAGATCTGCTGGATCTGGGGGAGAAACTGAGAGGGTTGAGTTGAAATGGACTCTCTTGTGGATGGGTCCTAATGTGGGTTTGTGTCCATGGAGAACTTGGAATGAGGCAGTGGCACAGGGTCCCTGAAGGGTTCTCCTAACCAGAGGCTTTGACACAGCTCCAACGTGCATGATTCCCACGTGGAGACGAGATTTGTTCTGTTGGGTGCCTCAAGAAACAGCCATATGCTGCTATTGGAATCCAGGCCTCTGAGGAGAGATGCCTGGACAACAAAGCAATGGATCCGATTAGGATCTAGGGGCCTGCTCATTCCAATTTACCTCTGGGGACATCTGTCCACGGGTCTAAGTGCAGGTAGATGCTCAGCTGGTGTCAGACCGCCCTTGTTTTTCCTGGGCAGTCAAACACTATTGGGATGGCCCCGGGCACTTTGGAGGTTTATCATCCTTTTTCTACGTTGGTGGCCAATGGAATGGGCAGAAATCCCAGGTACAGTCCTCAGGTTTGGCTCCAAGAACCTGTGCCTGTAAGTTTTGTGGGCCATGGCGGTGCGGACACTTGTCTGAAAACACAAACCCGGCTTACGTTTCAGGTCGTAGGTATTGCAGGACTGATCTACAGACCGTGAGGAGAACTCTTCAGGATATGAACAAGGGGGCGAGTGTGAGACGCTTGCTCAAGATTTTGTCTCTGGATATTGTGTCACTGATGGCCGTGGAATGTCCGGGTGGCCTCATGGGCCATGGACGAGTCTTCCTCTCTGGGCATTTGGCCCGATCCCAAGAGTTCGGGGTTATTCTTTGAGATGGGAGGAGTCCGTTTTTTTTTTTTTTTTTTTCACCTCAGGTGTCCCACCAAAAGAGAGTTTCCAGAGCAGAGCCCTGGGGAGGGGCGACTGGACAACCAGAAAGCTGGTTAAAACTTGGGGCCTAGGGGCATGGCAAGCCCATTATGACGTCTAATGGTCCAGCCACTGAGAGGACTTACTAGAGGACAGGACTCACGCTGAGGGTCACAATGCGTGTTTGTGCCCTCTTCGTACTCAAGCATGGGCGGGGCCTCATGGTGAACGCTGGTTTCTCCTACACTGAACGTGGGACAACATGCCAACCACAAGGTTTCTTGCCATAGGGAAGGAGGAGTTCTGATTTCTGCATCACATTCACCCCTTGGCGGGGTGTGGAGTTAAGGTCTATGTCCTGAAGCCTGAGAGGCTAGGTTGGGAATAGATGACGAGCTAAGGCCATGGCGGGTCTGTTGTGCTCAGTGTGCGGTCAGCTGTCTGGGTGTTGGTCAGGAAGTCCGGGCTCAGGCTGTGTCAGACAGTGTATTAGTGCCCAGATTTGTCGATATAATTTGTGTACAGAAGGGTGCCGTGTAGGTCTATCCTCATTTCGGGTGTCTGGGAAGCTCCATAGGGCAACATTTTGCTTTTTATCTGGAGGGCAGGCAGAGTGCTGCCTTGTGGGTCCAGAATTGCCAAACGTGAGGTCTTGGGGGCCAGGAGTGTGAGGACGGACATTGGAGAACAGATGTTTCACATAGGTTTAAGGGCGAGGGCAAGGCCGGCACACTCTGCAGAGCTGCATCGAGATGTCGTGCATCTGAATTCAGGGCGAGGATCAGACGTTGGCTCAGGTTGGAGTTCCTGTCCATGATTTCCCCTTCAGAAAGGGGGTGGGGGCTTCAGAAAGCCATCACGGTTTTCCCACGTTGGGAGTTGTGAGATGCTCCAAAACGCAAGGATTCCTTCTGCAGGACATTTGAGACCTTTTGGATGGGTCCAGGACGTTCCATATGGAACGACGCCAGAGCAGGGTTCTAAGGGCGGAGCCCTGGGCAAGCCGCCTCGCATCTCAATCGTCTCCTAGCGACAAGACAGGTTCTATCTGCTGGCTCTGGCGGAGCAACCGAGAAGCCAGAGTTGAAATGGACTCTCCTGCGGATGGATCCTAATGTGGGTTTGTGTCCATGGAGACCTTGGAAAGGGGTGGTGGCACCGGGCCCTGAAGGATTCTCCTAACCGGAAGTTTTGACACAGTTCCAGCCTGCTATTTTCCCATGTCGGGACAAGATTTGCCTCCGGAAACCCCCGCATGCTGGTATTTGAAAACATGCCTCTGAGGAGAGATGCCTGGAAACCCAAGCAATGGATCCGATTACGGCCTAGGGACCTGTGAGGTTCAATCTACTACCCTGGTGACATCCAACTACGGTATGAGTGGAGGTAGATGCTCAGCTGTTGTCAGACGCCCTTGTTTGTCCCGGGCGGCCTACACAATTGGGATGGCCTCAGGGACTGTGGAGGTTTCTCCTAATTTGGAGGCGTGTGGTCAAGGGAATGGGCAGAATTCCAGTGGAGTGGGCAGGCACAGACCTGATGTGTGGCTCCAGGGGCCCCAGCCTGGAGGGTGTGTGGGCCCAGGAGCGTGGGGATAGAAGTCTGAAAACACTAACGCGGCTTACGTTTGGGGACATAAGTATGGCAGGCCCGATCTACAGGCCCTGAGGAGAACTCTTCGGGATATGAAGAAAGAGTGAGTGTGAGGCATTTATTCAGGCTTTTGTCTCTGGATTTTGTGTCAACAATGGCCGTGGAATGTCGAGGAGGCCTCATGGGCCATGGACAAGTCTTCCTCTCTGTGGATTTGGCACGTACCCAATTGTTTTGGGTCCATCATGGGGATGGGAGGAGTCCTATCAGTTTGGTTACCTCAGGTGTCCCACCAAAAGAGGGATTTCAAAGAAGAGCCCTACGGAGGGGTGAATGGACAAACCGAACTATGGTTAGTTCCAGCCACTGAGAGGCCTTCCTTGAGGACAGAACTCACGCTGAGGGTCACAATGTGTGTTTATGCCTTCTAAGCGCTCAAGCATGGGCGGGAATCATGGTCCACACTGTTGCTCCTACACTGAACGTTGGGCTCCATGCCAACCACATGTATTCTTGCCATGGGGAAGTAGTAGTTCTGATTTTTTTTTTTCATCTCTTTCACCGCTGGGCCGTGATTGGAGTTAAGGTCTAGGTTGTGTAGTCTGAAAACCGAGCTTGGGAAGAGATGACGACTTAAGTCCATGACAGGTCCGACGTGCTCAGTGTGGAGCCAGCTCGCTGAGTGTTGGTCGGGAGGTTCAGGCCTAGGCTGCGTCAGACCAGGCATTAGTTTTCAGGGTATATTGTATAATTGGGGGAGAGTCGAGTGCCGTGCAGCTTGATCCTCATTTAGCGTTTCTGGGTAGCCCCAAGGGCAACGTTTTTCTTCAGGAGGGCAGGCAGAGTGCTGCTTTGTGGCTCCGGAATTCCCAAACTGGATGCCCTTTGGGCAAGGAGTGTGAGGACGGAAGAATGAGAATACAAGTTAGGCGTAGGTTTCGGGGCGAGGGCACGGCAGACACTATCTGCACATCTGAATCGGGACTTCGGGCATCTGAAGTCAGGGAGGGTTCAGACCTAGGCTCAGGTTGGAGTTTCTGTCCATTATGGTCCTTTCTTGAAGGGGGCAGCATCTCGAGGCCATGGAGGTTTACCCAGGAGGGGAGTTGGGATATGCTCCAAGCCACAAGGATTTTTTCTGATCAACAATTGAGATCTGTTGGATCGCTCCAGGATGTTTCATACGGAACGACAGCAAAGCAGGGATCGAAGGATGGAACCCAGGGCAGACTGCCTCTATTCTAACTGTCTCCCAGTTAATAGACAGTTTTGATATGCTAGCTCTAGGGGAGCAACGGAAGGGGCTGAGTTGAAATGGACTCTACTGCGGATGGGACCTATTGTGGGTTTGTGTGCATAGAGACCCTGGCACGGATCTGTGACACACGGACCCTGAATGCTTCTCCTAACCAGAGGTTATGCGTCATCTCCAAAAGACAAGTTTCCCATGTGGAGACTAGATTTGATCTGATTGGTGCCTCAGGAAAGCCCCACATGCTGATATTGGAAACCAGGCCTCTGATGAGAGATAGCAGGAAACCAAAACAATGGACCCCATTAGGGCCTAGGGCCCTGTCCCGTTCAATCTCCTTCTCTGGGGACATCCATCTACAGTATGAGTGGAGATGGATGCTCAGCTGGTTCCAGGCAGCCCTTGTTTGTCCTGGGCGTTCTATACTATGGGGATGGCCTTGGGGGACTTTGGAGGTTTCTCCGAGTTTGTATGATTGTGGTCAATGGAAGGGGCAGAATTCCCGTGGAGTTGAGAGGCACAGACCTGATGTGTGGCTCCAGGGTCCCCAGGCTGGAGGGTGTGGAAGCCAGGAATGTGGGGATAGAAGTCTGAAAACACACACTCGGCTTGTTTTGGGGACGTAGGTATGGCAGTCCCGATCTACAGACCGTGAGGGGAACTCTTTGGGATAGGAAGAAAGAGCGAGTGTGAGGCGCTTATTCAGGCTTTTGTCTCTGGATTTTGTGTCAACGATGGGCGTGGAATGTCGGGGAGGCCTCATGGGCCATGGATGAGTCTTCCTCTCTGTGGATTTTGGCCCGATCCCAATTTGGGGGTCAATCTGTGGGATGGGAGGAGTCCTTTCAGTTTGGTTACCTCATTCTAAAGCAGAGCACTGGGGAGGGGCGAATGGACAACACGAACTATGGTTAAAAATTGGGGCCTAGGGGCATGGCAAGCCCAATATGCCATCTCTTGGTCCAGCCACTGAGAGACCTTACTTGGGGACTGGGCTCACGCTGAGGGTCACAATGCGTATTTGTGACCAACGCGGCCCTCAAGCATGGCGGGGTCAAAGGGCCACACTGCTATCAACTACACTGAACGTTGGGCAACACGCCAACCACAAGATTTCTTGCCATGGGGAAGGATTTCTGATTTCTGCCTCATGTTCAACCCTGGGCAGTGTTTGGAGAAAACGTCTAGGTTCTGAAGCCTGAAAACCGAAGTTGGGAAGAGATGACGACCTAAGGCTTCGGCAGGTCCGATGTGTTCAGTGGGAGTCCAGCTGGCTGGGTGTGGGTCGGGAGGTCCAGGCTCAGGCTGTGACAGAAAGGGCATGAGTGCCCAGGGCATCCTGTAGAATTGGGGTACAGTCACATGGAGAAAAGGTTGATCCTCCTTTGGGGCTTCTGGTTAGCCCCAGAGGGTAATGTTTTTTCTTCAGGACGGCAGGCAGAGGGCTGCATTGTAGTACTGGAATTGCCAAACTGGAGGGCTTGTGGGCCAGGAGTTGAGGACAGAAGTCTGAGAACACAAGCAACCTTAGGTTTCTGGGCGAGGGCATGGCAGGTACGCTCTGCAGAGCTGAAACGAGATCTCGTGCATCTGAAATCAGGTGAGGATCTGACGAACGCTCAGGTTGGAGTTTCTGTCCCTTATGGCCCTCTTCATGAAGAGGTGGTGGATCCCGAGGCCATGGAATTTTTCCCACGATGGGAGTTGTGAGATTTTCCAAAACCTTAAAGATTCTTCTGCAGGGCGATTGAGACCTGTTGGTTGGCTCCAGGACTTCCCATACGGATCGATTCCGAGTAGGGTTCTAAGGATGGATGGCTGGGAAGCCCGACTCTCATTCCTCTTGTGTCCTAGTGACAAGACAGGTTAGATCTGCTGGATCTGGGGGAGAAACTGAGAGGGTTGAGTTGAAATGGACTCTCTTGTGGATGGGTCCTAATGTGGGTTTGTGTCCATGGAGAACTTGGAATGAGGCAGTGGCACAGGGTCCCTGAAGGGTTCTCCTAACCAGAGGCTTTGACACAGCTCCAACGTGCATGATTCCCACGTGGAGACGAGATTTGTTCTGTTGGGTGCCTCAAGAAACAGCCATATGCTGCTATTGGAATCCAGGCCTCTGAGGAGAGATGCCTGGACAACAAAGCAATGGATCCGATTAGGATCTAGGGGCCTGCTCATTCCAATTTACCTCTGGGGACATCTGTCCACGGGTCTAAGTGCAGGTAGATGCTCAGCTGGTGTCAGACCGCCCTTGTTTTTCCTGGGCAGTCAAACACTATTGGGATGGCCCCGGGCACTTTGGAGGTTTATCATCCTGTTTCTACGTTGGTGGCCAATGGAATGGGCAGAAATCCCAGGTACAGTCCTCAGGTTTGGCTCCAAGAACCTGTGCCTGTAAGTTTTGTGGGCCATGGCGGTGCGGACACTTGTCTGAAAACACAAAACCCCGGCTTACGTTTCAGGTCGTAGGTATTGCAGGACTGATCTACAGACCGTGAGGAGAACTCTTCAGGATATGAACAAGGGGGCGAGTGTGAGACGCTTGCTCAAGATTTTGTCTCTGGATATTGTGTCACTGATGGCCGTGGAATGTCCGGGTGGCCTCATGGGCCATGGACGAGTCTTCCTCTCTGGGCATTTGGCCCGATCCCAAGAGTTCGGGGTTATTCTTTGAGATGGGAGGAGTCCGTTTTTTTTTTTTTTTTTTTTCCTCAGGTGTCCCACCAAAAAGAGAGTTTCCAGAGCAGAGCCCTGGGGAGGGGCGACTGGACAACCAGAAAGCTGGTTAAAACTTGGGGCCTAGGGGCATGGCAAGCCCATTATGACGTCTAATGGTCCAGCCACTGAGAGGACTTACTAGAGGACAGGACTCACGCTGAGGGTCACAATGCGTGTTTGTGCCCTCTTCGTACTCAAGCATGGGCGGGGCCTCATGGTGAACGCTGGTTTCTCCTACACTGAACGTGGGACAACATGCCAACCACAAGGTTTCTTGCCATAGGGAAGGAGGAGTTCTGATTTCTGCATCACATTCACCCCTTGGCGGGGGTGTGGAGTTAAGGTCTATGTCCTGAAGCCTGAGAGGCTAGGTTGGGAATAGATGACGAGCTAAGGCCATGGCGGGTCTGTTGTGCTCAGTGTGCGGTCAGCTGTCTGGGTGTTGGTCAGGAAGTCCGGGCTCAGGCTGTGTCAGACAGTGTATTAGTGCCCAGATTTGTCGATATAATTTGTGTACAGAAGGGTGCCGTGTAGGTCTATCCTCATTTCGGGTGTCTGGGAAGCTCCATAGGGCAACATTTTGCTTTTTTATCTGGAGGGCAGGCAGAGTGCTGCCTTGTGGGTCCAGAATTGCCAAACGTGAGGTCTTGGGGGCCAGGAGTGTGAGGACGGACATTGGAGAACAGATGTTTCACATAGGTTTAAGGGCGAGGGCAAGGCCGGCACACTCTGCAGAGCTGCATCGAGATGTCGTGCATCTGAATTCAGGGCGAGGATCAGACGTTGGCTCAGGTTGGAGTTCCTGTCCATGATTTCCCCTTCAGAAAGGGGGTGGGGGCTTCAGAAAGCCATCACGGTTTTCCCACGTTGGGAGTTGTGAGATGCTCCAAAACGCAAGGATTCCTTCTGCAGGACATTTGAGACCTTTTGGATGGGTCCAGGACGTTCCATATGGAACGACGCCAGAGCAGGGTTCTAAGGGCGGAGCCCTGGGCAAGCCGCCTCGCATCTCAATCGTCTCCTAGCGACAAGACAGGTTCTATCTGCTGGCTCTGGCGGAGCAACCGAGAAGCCAGAGTTGAAATGGACTCTCCTGCGGATGGATCCTAATGTGGGTTTGTGTCCATGGAGACCTTGGAAAGGGGTGGTGGCACCGGGCCCTGAAGGATTCTCCTAACCGGAAGTTTTGACACAGTTCCAGCCTGCTATTTTCCCATGTCGGGACAAGATTTGCCTCCGGAAACCCCCGCATGCTGGTATTTGAAAACATGCCTCTGAGGAGAGATGCCTGGAAACCCAAGCAATGGATCCGATTACGGCCTAGGGACCTGTGAGGTTCAATCTACTACCCTGGTGACATCCAACTACGGTATGAGTGGAGGTAGATGCTCAGCTGTTGTCAGACGCCCTTGTTTGTCCCGGGCGGCCTACACAATTGGGATGGCCTCAGGGACTGTGGAGGTTTCTCCTAATTTGGAGGCGTGTGGTCAAGGGAATGGGCAGAATTCCAGTGGAGTGGGCAGGCACAGACCTGATGTGTGGCTCCAGGGGCCCCAGCCTGGAGGGTGTGTGGGCCAGGAGCGTGGGGATAGAAGTCTGAAAACACTAACGCGGCTTACGTTTGGGGACATAAGTATGGCAGGCCCGATCTACAGGCCCTGAGGAGAACTCTTCGGGATATGAAGAAAGAGTGAGTGTGAGGCATTTATTCAGGCTTTTGTCTCTGGATTTTGTGTCAACAATGGCCGTGGAATGTCGAGGAGGCCTCATGGGCCATGGACAAGTCTTCCTCTCTGTGGATTTGGCACGTACCCAATTGTTTTGGGTCCATCATGGGGATGGGAGGAGTCCTATCAGTTTGGTTACCTCAGGTGTCCCACCAAAAGAGGGATTTCAAAGAAGAGCCCTACGGAGGGGTGAATGGACAAACCGAACTATGGTTAGTTCCAGCCACTGAGAGGCCTTCCTTGAGGACAGAACTCACGCTGAGGGTCACAATGTGTCTTTATGCCTTCTAAGCGCTCAAGCATGGGCGGGAATCATGGTCCACACTGTTGCTCCTACACTGAACGTTGGGCTCCATGCCAACCACATGTATTCTTGCCATGGGGAAGTAGTAGTTCTGATTTTTTTTTTTCATCTCTCTTCACCGCTGGGCCGTGATTGGAGTTAAGGTCTAGGTTGTGTAGTCTGAAAACCGAGCTTGGGAAGAGATGACGACTTAAGTCCATGACAGGTCCGACGTGCTCAGTGTGGAGCCAGCTCGCTGAGTGTTGGTCGGGAGGTTCAGGCCTAGGCTGCGTCAGACCAGGCATTAGTTTTCAGGGTATATTGTATAATTGGGGGAGAGTCGAGTGCCGTGCAGCTTGATCCTCATTTAGCGTTTCTGGGTAGCCCCAAGGGCAACGTTTTTCTTCAGGAGGGCAGGCAGAGTGCTGCTTTGTGGCTCCGGAATTCCCAAACTGGATGCCCTTTGGGCAAGGAGTGTGAGGACGGAAGAATGAGAATACAAGTTAGGCGTAGGTTTCGGGGCGAGGGCACGGCAGACACTATCTGCACATCTGAATCGGGACTTCGGGCATCTGAAGTCAGGGAGGGTTCAGACCTAGGCTCAGGTTGGAGTTTCTGTCCATTATGGTCCTTTCTTGAAGGGGGCAGCATCTCGAGGCCATGGAGGTTTACCCAGGAGGGGAGTTGGGATATGCTCCAAGCCACACAAGGATTTTTTCTGATCAACAATTGAGATCTGTTGGATCGCTCCAGGATGTTTCATACGGAACGACAGCAAAGCAGGGATCGAAGGATGGAACCCAGGGCAGACTGCCTCTATTCTAACTGTCTCCCAGTTAATAGACAGTTTTGATATGCTAGCTCTAGGGGAGCAACGGAAGGGGCTGAGTTGAAATGGACTCTACTGCGGATGGGACCTATTGTGGGTTTGTGTGCATAGAGACCCTGGCACGGATCTGTGACACACGGACCCTGAATGCTTCTCCTAACCAGAGGTTATGCGTCATCTCCAAAAGACAAGTTTCCCATGTGGAGACTAGATTTGATCTGATTGGTGCCTCAGGAAAGCCCCACATGCTGATATTGGAAACCAGGCCTCTGATGAGAGATAGCAGGAAACCAAAACAATGGACCCCATTAGGGCCTAGGGCCCTGTCCCGTTCAATCTCCTTCTCTGGGGACATCCATCTACAGTATGAGTGGAGATGGATGCTCAGCTGGTTCCAGGCAGCCCTTGTTTGTCCTGGGCGTTCTATACTATGGGGATGGCCTTGGGGACTTTGGAGGTTTCTCCGAGTTTGTATGATTGTGGTCAATGGAAGGGGCAGAATTCCCGTGGAGTTGAGAGGCACAGACCTGATGTGTGGCTCCAGGGTCCCCAGGCTGGAGGGTGTGGAAGCCAGGAATGTGGGGATAGAAGTCTGAAAACACACACTCGGCTTGTTTTGGGGACGTAGGTATGGCAGTCCCGATCTACAGACCGTGAGGGGAACTCTTTGGGATAGGAAGAAAGAGCGAGTGTGAGGCGCTTATTCAGGCTTTTGTCTCTGGATTTTGTGTCAACGATGGGCGTGGAATGTCGGGGAGGCCTCATGGGCCATGGATGAGTCTTCCTCTCTGTGGATTTGGCCCGATCCCAATTTGGGGGTCAATCTGTGGGATGGGAGGAGTCCTTTCAGTTTGGTTACCTCATTCTAAAGCAGAGCACTGGGAGGGGCGAATGGACAACACGAACTATGGTTAAAAATTGGGGCCTAGGGGCATGGCAAGCCCAATATGCCATCTCTTGGTCCAGCCACTGAGAGACCTTACTTGGGGACTGGGCTCACGCTGAGGGTCACAATGCGTATTTGTGACCAACGCGGCCCTCAAGCATGGCGGGGTCAAAGGGCCACACTGCTATCAACTACACTGAACGTTGGGCAACACGCCAACCACAAGATTTCTTGCCATGGGGAAGGATTTCTGATTTCTGCCTCATGTTCAACCCTGGGCAGTGTTTGGAGAAAACGTCTAGGTTCTGAAGCCTGAAAACCGAAGTTGGGAAGAGATGACGACCTAAGGCTTCGGCAGGTCCGATGTGTTCAGTGGGAGTCCAGCTGGCTGGGTGTGGGTCGGGAGGTCCAGGCTCAGGCTGTGACAGAAAGGGCATGAGTGCCCAGGGCATCCTGTAGAATTGGGGTACAGTCACATGGAGAAAAGGTTGATCCTCCTTTGGGGCTTCTGGTTAGCCCCAGAGGGTAATGTTTTTTCTTCAGGACGGCAGGCAGAGGGCTGCATTGTAGTACTGGAATTGCCAAACTGGAGGGCTTGTGGGCCAGGAGTTGAGGACAGAAGTCTGAGAACACAAGCAACCTTAGGTTTCTGGGCGAGGGCATGGCAGGTACGCTCTGCAGAGCTGAAACGAGATCTCGTGCATCTGAAATCAGGTGAGGATCTGACGAACGCTCAGGTTGGAGTTTCTGTCCCTTATGGCCCTCTTCATGAAGAGGTGGTGGATCCCGAGGCCATGGAATTTTTCCCACGATGGGAGTTGTGAGATTTTCCAAACCTTAAAGATTCTTCTGCAGGGCGATTGAGACCTGTTGGTTGGCTCCAGGACTTCCCATACGGATCGATTCCGAGTAGGGTTCTAAGGATGGATGGCTGGGAAGCCCGACTCTCATTCCTCTTGTGTCCTAGTGACAAGACAGGTTAGATCTGCTGGGATCTGGGGGAGAAACTGAGAGGGTTGAGTTGAAATGGACTCTCTTGTGGATGGGTCCTAATGTGGGTTTGTGTCCATGGAGAACTTGGAATGAGGCAGTGGCACAGGGTCCCTGAAGGGTTCTCCTAACCAGAGGCTTTGACACAGCTCCAACGTGCATGATTCCCACGTGGAGACGAGATTTGTTCTGTTGGGTGCCTCAAGAAACAGCCATATGCTGCTATTGGAATCCAGGCCTCTGAGGAGAGATGCCTGGACAACAAAGCAATGGATCCGATTAGGATCTAGGGGCCTGCTCATTCCAATTTACCTCTGGGGACATCTGTCCACGGGTCTAAGTGCAGGTAGATGCTCAGCTGGTGTCAGACCGCCCTTGTTTTTCCTGGGCAGTCAAACACTATTGGGATGGCCCCGGGCACTTTGGAGGTTTATCATCCTGTTTCTACGTTGGTGGCCAATGGAATGGGCAGAAATCCCAGGTACAGTCCTCAGGTTTGGCTCCAAGAACCTGTGCCTGTAAGTTTTGTGGGCCATGGCGGTGCGGACACTTGTCTGAAAACACAAACCCGGCTTACGTTTCAGGTCGTAGGTATTGCAGGACTGATCTACAGACCGTGAGGAGAACTCTTCAGGATATGAACAAGGGGGCGAGTGTGAGACGCTTGCTCAAGATTTTGTCTCTGGATATTGTGTCACTGATGGCCGTGGAATGTCCGGGTGGCCTCATGGGCCATGGACGAGTCTTCCTCTCTGGGCATTTGGCCCGATCCCAAGAGTTCGGGGTTATTCTTTGAGATGGGAGGAGTCCGTTTTTTTTTTTTTTTTTTCACCTCAGGTGTCCCACCAAAAGAGAGTTTCCAGAGCAGAGCCCTGGGGAGGGGCGACTGGACAACCAGAAAGCTGGTTAAAACTTGGGGCCTAGGGGCATGGCAAGCCCATTATGACGTCTAATGGTCCAGCCACTGAGAGGACTTACTAGAGGACAGGACTCACGCTGAGGGTCACAATGCGTGTTTGTGCCCTCTTCGTACTCAAGCATGGGCGGGGCCTCATGGTGAACGCTGGTTTCTCCTACACTGAACGTGGGACAACATGCCAACCACAAGGTTTCTTGCCATAGGGAAGGAGGAGTTCTGATTTCTGCATCACATTCACCCCTTGGCGGGGTGTGGAGTTAAGGTCTATGTCCTGAAGCCTGAGAGGCTAGGTTGGGAATAGATGACGAGCTAAGGCCATGGCGGGTCTGTTGTGCTCAGTGTGCGGTCAGCTGTCTGGGTGTTGGTCAGGAAGTCCGGGCTCAGGCTGTGTCAGACAGTGTATTAGTGCCCAGATTTGTCGATATAATTTGTGTACAGAAGGGTGCCGTGTAGGTCTATCCTCATTTCGGGTGTCTGGGAAGCTCCATAGGGCAACATTTTGCTTTTTATCTGGAGGGCAGGCAGAGTGCTGCCTTGTGGGTCCAGAATTGCCAAACGTGAGGTCTTGGGGGCCAGGAGTGTGAGGACGGACATTGGAGAACAGATGTTTCACATAGGTTTAAGGGCGAGGGCAAGGCCGGCACACTCTGCAGAGCTGCATCGAGATGTCGTGCATCTGAATTCAGGGCGAGGATCAGACGTTGGCTCAGGTTGGAGTTCCTGTCCATGATTTCCCCTTCAGAAAGGGGGTGGGGGCTTCAGAAAGCCATCACGGTTTTCCCACGTTGGGAGTTGTGAGATGCTCCAAAACGCAAGGATTCCTTCTGCAGGACATTTGAGACCTTTTGGATGGGTCCAGGACGTTCCATATGGAACGACGCCAGAGCAGGGTTCTAAGGGCGGAGCCCTGGGCAAGCCGCCTCGCATCTCAATCGTCTCCTAGCGACAAGACAGGTTCTATCTGCTGGCTCTGGCGGAGCAACCGAGAAGCCAGAGTTGAAATGGACTCTCCTGCGGATGGATCCTAATGTGGGTTTGTGTCCATGGAGACCTTGGAAAGGGGTGGTGGCACCGGGCCCCTAAGGATTCTCCTAACCGGAAGTTTTGACACAGTTCCAGCCTGCTATTTTCCCATGTCGGGACAAGATTTGCCTCCGGAAACCCCCGCATGCTGGTATTTGAAAACATGCCTCTGAGGAGAGATGCCTGGAAACCCAAGCAATGGATCCGATTACGGCCTAGGGACCTGTGAGGTTCAATCTACTACCCTGGTGACATCCAACTACGGTATGAGTGGAGGTAGATGCTCAGCTGTTGTCAGACGCCCTTGTTTGTCCCGGGCGGCCTACACAATTGGGATGGCCTCAGGGACTGTGGAGGTTTCTCCTAATTTGGAGGCGTGTGGTCAAGGGAATGGGCAGAATTCCAGTGGAGTGGGCAGGCACAGACCTGATGTGTGGCTCCAGGGGCCCCAGCCTGGAGGGTGTGTGGGCCAGGAGCGTGGGGATAGAAGTCTGAAAACACTAACGCGGCTTACGTTTGGGGACATAAGTATGGCAGGCCCGATCTACAGGCCCTGAGGAGAACTCTTCGGGATATGAAGAAAGAGTGAGTGTGAGGCATTTATTCAGGCTTTTGTCTCTGGATTTTGTGTCAACAATGGCCGTGGAATGTCGAGGAGGCCTCATGGGCCATGGACAAGTCTTCCTCTCTGTGGATTTGGCACGTACCCAATTGTTTTGGGTCCATCATGGGGATGGGAGGAGTCCTATCAGTTTGGTTACCTCAGGTGTCCCACCAAAAGAGGGATTTCAAAGAAGAGCCCTACGGAGGGGTGAATGGACAAACCGAACTATGGTTAGTTCCAGCCACTGAGAGGCCTTCCTTGAGGACAGAACTCACGCTGAGGGTCACAATGTGTGTTTTATGCCTTCTAAGCGCTCAAGCATGGGCGGGAATCATGGTCCACACTGTTGCTCCTACACTGAACGTTGGGCTCCATGCCAACCACATGTATTCTTGCCATGGGGAAGTAGTAGTTCTGATTTTTTTTTTCATCTCTTTCACTGCTGGGCCGTGATTGGAGTTAAGGTCTAGGTTGTGTAGTCTGAAAACCGAGCTTGGGAAGAGATGACGACTTAAGTCCATGACAGACAGGTCCGACGTGCTCAGTGTGGAGCCAGCTCGCTGAGTGTTGGTCGGGAGGTTCAGGCCTAGGCTGCGTCAGACCAGGCATTAGTTTTCAGGGTATATTGTATAATTGGGGGAGAGTCGAGTGCCGTGCAGCTTGATCCTCATTTAGCGTTTCTGGGTAGCCCCAAGGGCAACGTTTTTCTTCAGGAGGGCAGGCAGAGTGCTGCTTTGTGGCTCCGGAATTCCCAAACTGGATGCCCTTTGGGCAAGGAGTGTGAGGACGGAAGAATGAGAATACAAGTTAGGCGTAGGTTTCGGGGCGAGGGCACGGCAGACACTATCTGCACATCTGAATCGGGACTTCGGGCATCTGAAGTCAGGGAGGGTTCAGACCTAGGCTCAGGTTGGAGTTTCTGTCCATTATGGTCCTTTCTTGAAGGGGGCAGCATCTCGAGGCCATGGAGGTTTACCCAGGAGGGGAGTTGGGATATGCTCCAAGCCACAAGGATTTTTTCTGATCAACAATTGAGATCTGTTGGATCGCTCCAGGATGTTTCATACGGAACGACAGCAAAGCAGGGATCGAAGGATGGAACCCAGGGCAGACTGCCTCTATTCTAACTGTCTCCCAGTTAATAGACAGTTTTGATATGCTAGCTCTAGGGGAGCAACGGAAGGGGCTGAGTTGAAATGGACTCTACTGCGGATGGGACCTATTGTGGGTTTGTGTGCATAGAGACCCTGGCACGGATCTGTGACACACGGACCCTGAATGCTTCTCCTAACCAGAGGTTATGCGTCATCTCCAAAAGACAAGTTTCCCATGTGGAGACTAGATTTGATCTGATTGGTGCCTCAGGAAAGCCCCACATGCTGATATTGGAAACCAGGCCTCTGATGAGAGATAGCAGGAAACCAAAACAATGGACCCCATTAGGGCCTAGGGCCCTGTCCCGTTCAATCTCCTTCTCTGGGGACATCCATCTACAGTATGAGTGGAGATGGATGCTCAGCTGGTTCCAGGCAGCCCTTGTTTGTCCTGGGCGTTCTATACTATGGGGATGGCCTTGGGGACTTTGGAGGTTTCTCCGAGTTTGTATGATTGTGGTCAATGGAAGGGGCAGAATTCCCGTGGAGTTGAGAGGCACAGACCTGATGTGTGGCTCCAGGGTCCCCAGGCTGGAGGGTGTGGAAGCCAGGAATGTGGGGATAGAAGTCTGAAAACACACACTCGGCTTGTTTTGGGGACGTAGGTATGGCAGTCCCGATCTACAGACCGTGAGGGGAACTCTTTGGGATAGGAAGAAAGCGAGCGAGTGTGAGGCGCTTATTCAGGCTTTTGTCTCTGGATTTTGTGTCAACGATGGGCGTGGAATGTCGGGGAGGCCTCATGGGCCATGGATGAGTCTTCCTCTCTGTGGATTTGGCCCGATCCCAATTTGGGGGTCAATCTGTGGGATGGGAGGAGTCCTTTCAGTTTGGTTACCTCATTCTAAAGCAGAGCACTGGGGAGGGGCGAATGGACAACACGAACTATGGTTAAAAATTGGGGCCTAGGGGCATGGCAAGCCCAATATGCCATCTCTTGGTCCAGCCACTGAGAGACCTTACTTGGGGACTGGGCTCACGCTGAGGGTCACAATGCGTATTTGTGACCAACGCGGCCCTCAAGCATGGCGGGGTCAAAGGGCCACACTGCTATCAACTACACTGAACGTTGGGCAACACGCCAACCACAAGATTTCTTGCCATGGGGAAGGATTTCTGATTTCTGCCTCATGTTCAACCCTGGGCAGTGTTTGGAGAAAACGTCTAGGTTCTGAAGCCTGAAAACCGAAGTTGGGAAGAGATGACGACCTAAGGCTTCGGCAGGTCCGATGTGTTCAGTGGGAGTCCAGCTGGCTGGGTGTGGGTCGGGAGGTCCAGGCTCAGGCTGTGTGACAGAAAGGGCATGAGTGCCCAGGGCATCCTGTAGAATTGGGGTACAGTCACATGGAGAAAAGGTTGATCCTCCTTTGGGGCTTCTGGTTAGCCCCAGAGGGTAATGTTTTTTCTTCAGGACGGCAGGCAGAGGGCTGCATTGTAGTACTGGAATTGCCAAACTGGAGGGCTTGTGGGCCAGGAGTTGAGGACAGAAGTCTGAGAACACAAGCAACCTTAGGTTTCTGGGCGAGGGCATGGCAGGTACGCTCTGCAGAGCTGAAACGAGATCTCGTGCATCTGAAATCAGGTGAGGATCTGACGAACGCTCAGGTTGGAGTTTCTGTCCCTTATGGCCCTCTTCATGAAGAGGTGGTGGATCCCGAGGCCATGGAATTTTTCCCACGATGGGAGTTGTGAGATTTTCCAAACCTTAAAGATTCTTCTGCAGGGCGATTGAGACCTGTTGGTTGGCTCCAGGACTTCCCATACGGATCGATTCCGAGTAGGGTTCTAAGGATGGATGGCTGGGAAGCCCGACTCTCATTCCTCTTGTGTCCTAGTGACAAGACAGGTTAGATCTGCTGGATCTGGGGGAGAAACTGAGAGGGTTGAGTTGAAATGGACTCTCTTGTGGATGGGTCCTAATGTGGGTTTGTGTCCATGGAGAACTTGGAATGAGGCAGTGGCACAGGGTCCCTGAAGGGTTCTCCTAACCAGAGGCTTTGACACAGCTCCAACGTGCATGATTCCCACGTGGAGACGAGATTTGTTCTGTTGGGTGCCTCAAGAAACAGCCATATGCTGCTATTGGAATCCAGGCCTCTGAGGAGAGATGCCTGGACAACAAAGCAATGGATCCGATTAGGATCTAGGGGCCTGCTCATTCCAATTTACCTCTGGGGACATCTGTCCACGGGTCTAAGTGCAGGTAGATGCTCAGCTGGTGTCAGACCGCCCTTGTTTTTCCTGGGCAGTCAAACACTATTGGGATGGCCCCGGGCACTTTGGAGGTTTATCATCCTGTTTCTACGTTGGTGGCCAATGGAATGGGCAGAAATCCCAGGTACAGTCCTCAGGTTTGGCTCCAAGAACCTGTGCCTGTAAGTTTTGTGGGCCATGGCGGTGCGGACACTTGTCTGAAAACACAAACCCGGCTTACGTTTCAGGTCGTAGGTATTGCAGGACTGATCTACAGACCGTGAGGAGAACTCTTCAGGATATGAACAAGGGGGCGAGTGTGAGACGCTTGCTCAAGATTTTGTCTCTGGATATTGTGTCACTGATGGCCGTGGAATGTCCGGGTGGCCTCATGGGCCATGGACGAGTCTTCCTCTCTGGGCATTTGGCCCGATCCCAAGAGTTCGGGGTTATTCTTTGAGATGGGAGGAGTCCGTTTTTTTTTTTTTTTTTTCACCTCAGGTGTCCCACCAAAAGAGAGTTTCCAGAGCAGAGCCCTGGGGAGGGGCGACTGGACAACCAGAAAGCTGGTTAAAACTTGGGGCCTAGGGGCATGGCAAGCCCATTATGACGTCTAATGGTCCAGCCACTGAGAGGACTTACTAGAGGACAGGACTCACGCTGAGGGTCACAATGCGTGTTTGTGCCCTCTTCGTACTCAAGCATGGGCGGGGCCTCATGGTGAACGCTGGTTTCTCCTCCTACACTGAACGTGGGACAACATGCCAACCACAAGGTTTCTTGCCATAGGGAAGGAGGAGTTCTGATTTCTGCATCACATTCACCCCTTGGCGGGGTGTGGAGTTAAGGTCTATGTCCTGAAGCCTGAGAGGCTAGGTTGGGAATAGATGACGAGCTAAGGCCATGGCGGGTCTGTTGTGCTCAGTGTGCGGTCAGCTGTCTGGGTGTTGGTCAGGAAGTCCGGGCTCAGGCTGTGTCAGACAGTGTATTAGTGCCCAGATTTGTCGATATAATTTGTGTACAGAAGGGTGCCGTGTAGGTCTATCCTCATTTCGGGTGTCTGGGAAGCTCCATAGGGCAACATTTTGCTTTTTATCTGGAGGGCAGGCAGAGTGCTGCCTTGTGGGTCCAGAATTGCCAAACGTGAGGTCTTGGGGGCCAGGAGTGTGAGGACGGACATTGGAGAACAGATGTTTCACATAGGTTTAAGGGCGAGGGCAAGGCCGGCACACTCTGCAGAGCTGCATCGAGATGTCGTGCATCTGAATTCAGGGCGAGGATCAGACGTTGGCTCAGGTTGGAGTTCCTGTCCATGATTTCCCCTTCAGAAAGGGGGTGGGGGCTTCAGAAAGCCATCACGGTTTTCCCACGTTGGGAGTTGTGAGATGCTCCAAAACGCAAGGATTCCTTCTGCAGGACATTTGAGACCTTTTGGATGGGTCCAGGACGTTCCATATGGAACGACGCCAGAGCAGGGTTCTAAGGGCGGAGCCCTGGGCAAGCCGCCTCGCATCTCAATCGTCTCCTAGCGACAAGACAGGTTCTATCTGCTGGCTCTGGCGGAGCAACCGAGAAGCCAGAGTTGAAATGGACCTCTCCTGCGGATGGATCCTAATGTGGGTTTGTGTCCATGGAGACCTTGGAAAGGGGTGGTGGCACCGGGCCCTGAAGGATTCTCCTAACCGGAAGTTTTGACACAGTTCCAGCCTGCTATTTTCCCATGTCGGGACAAGATTTGCCTCCGGAAACCCCCGCATGCTGGTATTTGAAAACATGCCTCTGAGGAGAGATGCCTGGAAACCCAAGCAATGGATCCGATTACGGCCTAGGGACCTGTGAGGTTCAATCTACTACCCCCTGGTGACATCCAACTACGGTATGAGTGGAGGTAGATGCTCAGCTGTTGTCAGACGCCCTTGTTTGTCCCGGGCGGCCTACACAATTGGGATGGCCTCAGGGACTGTGGAGGTTTCTCCTAATTTGGAGGCGTGTGGTCAAGGGAATGGGCAGAATTCCAGTGGAGTGGGCAGGCACAGACCTGATGTGTGGCTCCAGGGGCCCCAGCCTGGAGGGTGTGTGGGCCAGGAGCGTGGGGATAGAAGTCTGAAAACACTAACGCGGCTTACGTTTGGGGACATAAGTATGGCAGGCCCGATCTACAGGCCCTGAGGAGAACTCTTCGGGATATGAAGAAAGAGTGAGTGTGAGGCATTTATTCAGGCTTTTGTCTCTGGATTTTCTGTCAACAATGGCCGTGGAATGTCGAGGAGGCCTCATGGGCCATGGACAAGTCTTCCTCTCTGTGGATTTGGCACGTACCCAATTGTTTTGGGTCCATCATGGGGATGGGAGGAGTCCTATCAGTTTGGTTACCTCAGGTGTCCCACCAAAAGAGGGATTTCAAAGAAGAGCCCTACGGAGGGGTGAATGGACAAACCGAACTATGGTTAGTTCCAGCCACTGAGAGGCCTTCCTTGAGGACAGAACTCACGCTGAGGGTCACAATGTGTCTTTATGCCTTCTAAGCGCTCAAGCATGGGCGGGAATCATGGTCCACACTGTTGCTCCTACACTGAACGTTGGGCTCCATGCCAACCACATGTATTCTTGCCATGGGGAAGTAGTAGTTCTGATTTTTTTTTTTCATCTCTTTCACCGCTGGGCCGTGATTGGAGTTAAGGTCTAGGTTGTGTAGTCTGAAAACCGAGCTTGGGAAGAGATGACGACTTAAGTCCATGACAGGTCCGACGTGCTCAGTGTGGAGCCAGCTCGCTGAGTGTTGGTCGGGAGGTTCAGGCCTAGGCTGCGTCAGACCAGGCATTAGTTTTCAGGGTATATTGTATAATTGGGGGAGAGTCGAGTGCCGTGCAGCTTGATCCTCATTTAGCGTTTCTGGGTAGCCCCAAGGGCAACGTTTTTCTTCAGGAGGGCAGGCAGAGTGCTGCTTTGTGGCTCCGGAATTCCCAAACTGGATGCCCTTTGGGCAAGGAGTGTGAGGACGGAAGAATGAGAATACAAGTTAGGCGTAGGTTTCGGGGCGAGGGCACGGCAGACACTATCTGCACATCTGAATCGGGACTTCGGGCATCTGAAAGTCAGGGAGGGTTCAGACCTAGGCTCAGGTTGGAGTTTCTGTCCATTATGGTCCTTTCTTGAAGGGGGCAGCATCTCGAGGCCATGGAGGTTTACCCAGGAGGGGAGTTGGGATATGCTCCAAGCCACAAGGATTTTTTCTGATCAACAATTGAGATCTGTTGGATCGCTCCAGGATGTTTCATACGGAACGACAGCAAAGCAGGGATCGAAGGATGGAACCCAGGGCAGACTGCCTCTATTCTAACTGTCTCCCAGTTAATAGACAGTTTTTGATATGCTAGCTCTAGGGGAGCAACGGAAGGGGCTGAGTTGAAATGGACTCTACTGCGGATGGGACCTATTGTGGGTTTGTGTGCATAGAGACCCTGGCACGGATCTGTGACACACGGACCCTGAATGCTTCTCCTAACCAGAGGTTATGCGTCATCTCCAAAAGACAAGTTTCCCATGTGGAGACTAGATTTGATCTGATTGGTGCCTCAGGAAAGCCCCACATGCTGATATTGGAAACCAGGCCTCTGATGAGAGATAGCAGGAAACCAAAACAATGGACCCCATTAGGGCCTAGGGCCCTGTCCCGTTCAATCTCCTTCTCTGGGGACATCCATCTACAGTATGAGTGGAGATGGATGCTCAGCTGGTTCCAGGCAGCCCTTGTTTGTCCTGGGCGTTCTATACTATGGGGATGGCCTTGGGGACTTTGGAGGTTTCTCCGAGTTTGTATGATTGTGGTCAATGGAAGGGGCAGAATTCCCGTGGAGTTGAGAGGCACAGACCTGATGTGTGGCTCCAGGGTCCCCAGGCTGGAGGGTGTGGAAGCCAGGAATGTGGGGATAGAAGTCTGAAAACACACACTCGGCTTGTTTTGGGGACGTAGGTATGGCAGTCCCGATCTACAGACCGTGAGGGGAACTCTTTGGGATAGGAAGAAAGAGCGAGTGTGAGGCGCTTATTCAGGCTTTTGTCTCTGGATTTTGTGTCAACGATGGGCGTGGAATGTCGGGGAGGCCTCATGGGCCATGGATGAGTCTTCCTCTCTGTGGATTTGGCCCGATCCCAATTTGGGGGTCAATCTGTGGGATGGGAGGAGTCCTTTCAGTTTGGTTACCTCATTCTAAAGCAGAGCACTGGGGAGGGGGCGAATGGACAACACGAACTATGGTTAAAAATTGGGGCCTAGGGGCATGGCAAGCCCAATATGCCATCTCTTGGTCCAGCCACTGAGAGACCTTACTTGGGGACTGGGCTCACGCTGAGGGTCACAATGCGTATTTGTGACCAACGCGGCCCTCAAGCATGGCGGGGTCAAAGGGCCACACTGCTATCAACTACACTGAACGTTGGGCAACACGCCAACCACAAGATTTCTTGCCATGGGGAAGGATTTCTGATTTCTGCCTCATGTTCAACCCTGGGCAGTGTTTGGAGAAAACGTCTAGGTTCTGAAGCCTGAAAACCGAAGTTGGGAAGAGATGACGACCTAAGGCTTCGGCAGGTCCGATGTGTTCAGTGGGAGTCCAGCTGGCTGGGTGTGGGTCGGGAGGTCCAGGCTCAGGCTGTGACAGAAAGGGCATGAGTGCCCAGGGCATCCTGTAGAATTGGGGTACAGTCACATGGAGAAAAGGTTGATCCTCCTTTGGGGCTTCTGGTTAGCCCCAGAGGGTAATGTTTTTTCTTCAGGACGGCAGGCAGAGGGCTGCATTGTAGTACTGGAATTGCCAAACTGGAGGGCTTGTGGGCCAGGAGTTGAGGACAGAAGTCTGAGAACACAAGCAACCTTAGGTTTCTGGGCGAGGGCATGGCAGGTACGCTCTGCAGAGCTGAAACGAGATCTCGTGCATCTGAAATCAGGTGAGGATCTGACGAACGCTCAGGTTGGAGTTTCTGTCCCTTATGGCCCTCTTCATGAAGAGGTGGTGGATCCCGAGGCCATGGAATTTTTCCCACGATGGGAGTTGTGAGATTTTCCAAACCTTAAAGATTCTTCTGCAGGGCGATTGAGACCTGTTGGTTGGCTCCAGGACTTCCCATACGGATCGATTCCGAGTAGGGTTCTAAGGATGGATGGCTGGGAAGCCCGACTCTCATTCCTCTTGTGTCCTAGTGACAAGACAGGTTAGATCTGCTGGATCTGGGGGAGAAACTGAGAGGGTTGAGTTGAAATGGACTCTCTTGTGGATGGGTCCTAATGTGGGTTTGTGTCCATGGAGAACTTGGAATGAGGCAGTGGCACAGGGTCCCTGAAGGGTTCTCCTAACCAGAGGCTTTGACACAGCTCCAACGTGCATGATTCCCACGTGGAGACGAGATTTGTTCTGTTGGGTGCCTCAAGAAACAGCCATATGCTGCTATTGGAATCCAGGCCTCTGAGGAGAGATGCCTGGACAACAAAGCAATGGATCCGATTAGGATCTAGGGGCCTGCTCATTCCAATTTACCTCTGGGGACATCTGTCCACGGGTCTAAGTGCAGGTAGATGCTCAGCTGGTGTCAGACCCGCCCTTGTTTTTCCTGGGCAGTCAAACACTATTGGGATGGCCCCGGGCACTTTGGAGGTTTATCATCCTGTTTCTACGTTGGTGGCCAATGGAATGGGCAGAAATCCCAGGTACAGTCCTCAGGTTTGGCTCCAAGAACCTGTGCCTGTAAGTTTTGTGGGCCATGGCGGTGCGGACACTTGTCTGAAAACACAAACCCGGCTTACGTTTCAGGTCGTAGGTATTGCAGGACTGATCTACAGACCGTGAGGAGAACTCTTCAGGATATGAACAAGGGGGCGAGTGTGAGACGCTTGCTCAAGATTTTGTCTCTGGATATTGTGTCACTGATGGCCGTGGAATGTCCGGGTGGCCTCATGGGCCATGGACGAGTCTTCCTCTCTGGGCATTTGGCCCGATCCCAAGAGTTCGGGGTTATTCTTTGAGATGGGAGGAGTCCGTTTTTTTTTTTTTTTTTTTTTTCACCTCAGGTGTCCCACCAAAAGAGAGTTTCCAGAGCAGAGCCCTGGGGAGGGGCGACTGGACAACCAGAAAGCTGGTTAAAACTTGGGGCCTAGGGGCATGGCAAGCCCATTATGACGTCTAATGGTCCAGCCACTGAGAGGACTTACTAGAGGACAGGACTCACGCTGAGGGTCACAATGCGTGTTTGTGCCCTCTTCGTACTCAAGCATGGGCGGGGCCTCATGGTGAACGCTGGTTTCTCCTACACTGAACGTGGGACAACATGCCAACCACAAGGTTTCTTGCCATAGGGAAGGAGGAGTTCTGATTTCTGCATCACATTCACCCCTTGGCGGGGTGTGGAGTTAAGGTCTATGTCCTGAAGCCTGAGAGGCTAGGTTGGGAATAGATGACGAGCTAAGGCCATGGCGGGTCTGTTGTGCTCAGTGTGCGGTCAGCTGTCTGGGTGTTGGTCAGGAAGTCCGGGCTCAGGCTGTGTCAGACAGTGTATTAGTGCCCAGATTTGTCGATATAATTTGTGTACAGAAGGGTGCCGTGTAGGTCTATCCTCATTTCGGGTGTCTGGGAAGCTCCATAGGGCAACATTTTGCTTTTTATCTGGAGGGCAGGCAGAGTGCTGCCTTGTGGGTCCAGAATTGCCAAACGTGAGGTCTTGGGGGCCAGGAGTGTGAGGACGGACATTGGAGAACAGATGTTTCACATAGGTTTAAGGGCGAGGGCAAGGCCGGCACACTCTGCAGAGCTGCATCGAGATGTCGTGCATCTGAATTCAGGGCGAGGATCAGACGTTGGCTCAGGTTGGAGTTCCTGTCCATGATTTCCCCTTCAGAAAGGGGGTGGGGGCTTCAGAAAGCCATCACGGTTTTCCCACGTTGGGAGTTGTGAGATGCTCCAAAACGCAAGGATTCCTTCTGCAGGACATTTGAGACCTTTTGGATGGGTCCAGGACGTTCCATATGGAACGACGCCAGAGCAGGGTTCTAAGGGCGGAGCCCTGGGCAAGCCGCCTCGCATCTCAATCGTCTCCTAGCGACAAGACAGGTTCTATCTGCTGGCTCTGGCGGAGCAACCGAGAAGCCAGAGTTGAAATGGACTCTCCTGCGGATGGATCCTAATGTGGGTTTGTGTCCATGGAGACCTTGGAAAGGGGTGGTGGCACCGGGCCCTGAAGGATTCTCCTAACCGGAAGTTTTGACACAGTTCCAGCCTGCTATTTTCCCATGTCGGGACAAGATTTGCCTCCGGAAACCCCCGCATGCTGGTATTTGAAAACATGCCTCTGAGGAGAGATGCCCGGAAACCCAAGCAATGGATCCGATTACGGCCTAGGGACCTGTGAGGTTCAATCTACTACCCTGGTGACATCCAACTACGGTATGAGTGGAGGTAGATGCTCAGCTGTTGTCAGACGCCCTTGTTTGTCCCGGGCGGCCTACACAATTGGGATGGCCTCAGGGACTGTGGAGGTTTCTCCTAATTTGGAGGCGTGTGGTCAAGGGAATGGGCAGAATTCCAGTGGAGTGGGCAGGCACAGACCTGATGTGTGGCTCCAGGGGCCCCAGCCTGGAGGGTGTGTGGGCCCAGGAGCGTGGGGATAGAAGTCTGAAAACACTAACGCGGCTTACGTTTGGGGACATAAGTATGGCAGGCCCGATCTACAGGCCCTGAGGAGAACTCTTTGGGATATGAAGAAAGAGTGAGTGTGAGGCATTTATTCAGGCTTTTGTCTCTGGATTTTCTGTCAACAATGGCCGTGGAATGTCGAGGAGGCCTCATGGGCCATGGACAAGTCTTCCTCTCTGTGGATTTGGCACGTACCCAATTGTTTTGGGTCCATCATGGGGATGGGAGGAGTCCTATCAGTTTGGTTACCTCAGGTGTCCCACCACAAGAGGGATTTCAAAGAAGAGCCCTACGGAGGGGTGAATGGACAAACCGAACTATGGTTAGTTCCAGCCACTGAGAGGCCTTCCTTGAGGACAGAACTCACGCTGAGGGTCACAATGTGTCTTTATGCCTTCTAAGCGCTCAAGCATGGGCGGGAATCATGGTCCACACTGTTGCTCCTACACTGAACGTTGGGCTCCATGCCAACCACATGTATTCTTGCCATGGGGAAGTAGTAGTTCTGATTTTTTTTTTCATCTCTTTCACCGCTGGGCCGTGATTGGAGTTAAGGTCTAGGTTGTGTAGTCTGAAAACCGAGCTTGGGAAGAGATGATGACTTAAGTCCATGACAGGTCCGACGTGCTCAGTGTGGAGCCAGCTCGCTGAGTGTTGGTCGGGAGGTTCAGGCCTAGGCTGCGTCAGACCAGGCATTAGTTTTCAGGGTATATTGTATAATTGGGGGAGAGTCGAGTGCCGTGCAGCTTGATCCTCATTTAGCGTTTCTGGGTAGCCCCAAGGGCAACGTTTTTCTTCAGGAGGGCAGGCAGAGTGCTGCTTTGTGGCTCCGGAATTCCCAAACTGGATGCACTTTGGGCAAGGAGTGTGAGGACGGAAGAATGAGAATACAAGTTAGGCGTAGGTTTCGGGCGAGGGCACGGCAGACACTATCTGCACATCTGAATCGGGACTTCGGGCATCTGAAGTCAGGGAGGGTTCAGACCTAGGCTCAGGTTGGAGTTTCTGTCCATTATGGTCCTTTCTTGAAGGGGGCAGCATCTCGAGGCCATGGAGGTTTACCCAGGAGGGGAGTTGGGATATGCTCCAAGCCACAAGGATTTTTTCTGATCAACAATTGAGATCTGTTGGATCGCTCCAGGATGTTTCATACGGAACGACAGCAAAGCAGGGATCGAAGGATGGAACCCAGGGCAGACTGCCTCTATTCTAACTGTCTCCCAGTTAATAGACAGTTTTGATATGCTAGCTCTAGGGGAGCAACGGAAGGGGCTGAGTTGAAATGGACTCTACTGCGGATGGGACCTATTGTGGGTTTGTGTGCATAGAGACCCTGGCACGGATCTGTGACACACGGACCCTGAATGCTTCTCCTAACCAGAGGTTATGCGTCATCTCCAAAAGTCAAGTTTCCCATGTGGAGACTAGATTTGATCTGATTGGTGCCTCAGGAAAGCCCCACATGCTGATATTGGAAACCAGGCCTCTGATGAGAGATAGCAGGAAACCATAACAATGGACCCCATTAGGACCTAGGGCCCTGTCCCGTTCAATCTCCTTCTCTGCGGACATCCATCAACAGTATGAGTGGAGATGGATGCTCAGCTGGTTCCAGGCAGCCCTTGTTTGTCCTGGGCGTTCTATACTATGGGGATGGCCTTGGGGACTTTGGAGGTTTCTCCGAGTTTGTATGATTGTGGTCAATGGAAGGGGCAGAATTCCCGTGGAGTTGAGAGGCACAGACCTGATGTGTGGCTCCAGGGTCCCCAGGCTGGAGGGTGTGGAAGCCAGGAATGTGGGGATAGAAGTCTGAAAACACACACTCGGCTTGTTTTGGGGACGTAGGTATGGCAGTCCCGATCTACAGACCGTGAGGGGAACTCTTTGGGATAGGAAGAAAGAGCGAGTGTGAGGCGCTTATTCAGGCTTTTGTCTCTGGATTTTGTGTCAACGATGGGCGTGGAATGTCGGGGAGGCCTCATGGGCCATGGATGAGTCTTCCTCTCTGTGGATTTGGCCCGATCCCAATTTGGGGGTCAATCTGTGGGATGGGAGGAGTCCTTTCAGTTTGGTTACCTCATTCTAAAGCAGAGCACTGGGGAGGGGTGAATGGACAACACGAACTATGGTTAAAAATTGGGGGCCTAGGGGCATGGCAAGCCCAATATGCCATCTCTTGGTCCAGCCACTGAGAGACCTTACTTGGGGACTGGGCTCACGCTGAGGGTCACAATGCGTATTTGTGACCAACGCGGCCCTCAAGCATGGCGGGGTCAAAGGGCCACACTGCTATCAACTACACTGAACGTTGGGAAACACGCCAACCACAAGATTTCTTGCCATGGGGAAGGATTTCTGATTTCTGCCTCATGTTCAACCCTGGGCAGTGATTGGAGAAAACGTCTAGGTTCTGAAGCCTGAAAACCGAAGTTGGGAAGAGAGATGACGACCTAAGGCTTCGGCAGGTCCGATGTGTTCAGTGGGAGTCCAGCTGGCTGGGTGTGGGTCGGGAGGTCCAGGCTCAGGCTGTGACAGAAAGGGCATGAGTGCCCAGGGCATCCTGTAGAATTGGGGTACAGTCACATGGAGAAAAGGTTGATCCTCCTTTGGGGCTTCTGGTTAGCCCCAGAGGGTAATGTTTTTTCTTCAGGACGGCAGGCAGAGGGCTGCATTGTAGTACTGGAATTGCCAAACTGGAGGGCTTGTGGGCCAGGAGTTGAGGACAGAAGTCTGAGAACACAAGCAACCTTAGGTTTCTGGGCGAGGGCATGGCAGGTACGCTCTGCAGAGCTGAAACGAGATCTCGTGCATCTGAAATCAGGTGAGGATCTGACGAACGCTCAGGTTGGAGTTTCTGTCCCTTATGGCCCTCTTCATGAAGAGGTGGTGGATCCCGAGGCCATGGAATTTTTCCCACGATGGGAGTTGTGAGATTTTCCAAACCTTAAAGATTCTTTTTTTTTTTTTTTTTTTTTAGTTTTTTATTTATTTTTATTTTTATTTTTTTTTTTTTTAATTTTTTATTTTTTATAAACATATATTTTTATCCCCAGGGGTACAGGTCTGTGAATCACCAGGTTTACACACTTCACAGCACTCACCAAATCACATACCCTCCCCAATGTCCATAATCCCACCCCCCCCTTCTCCCAAACCCCCTCCCCCCCCCAACCCTCAGTTTGTTTTGTGAGATTAAGAGTCACTTATGGTTTGTCTCCCTCCCAATCCCATCTTGTTTCATTTATTCTTCTACCCACTTAAGCCTCCATGTTGCATCACCACTTCCTCATATCAGGGAGATCATATGATAGTTGTCTTTCTCTGCTTGACTTATTTCGCTAAGCATGATACGCTCTAGTTCCATCCATGTTGTTGCAAATGGCAAGATTTCATTTCTTTTGATGGCTGCATAGTATTCCATTGTGTATATATACCACATCTTCTTGATCCATTCATCTGTTGATGGACATCTAGGTTCTTTCCATAGTTTGGCTATTGTGGACATTGCTGCTATAAACATTCGGGTGCATGTGTCCCTTTGGATCACTACATTTGTATCTTTAGGGTAAATACCCAATAGTGCAATTGCTGGATCATAGGGCAGTTCTATTTTCAACATTTTGAGGAACCTCCATGCTGTTTTCCAGAGTGGCTGCACCAGCTTGCATTCCCACCAACAGTGTAGGAGGGTTCCCCTTTCTCCGCATCCTCGCCAGCATCTGTCATTTCCTGACTTGTTGATTTTAGCCATTCTGACTGGTGTGAGGTGATATCTCATTGTGGTTTTGATTTGTATTTCCCTGATGCCGAGTGATATGGAGCACTTTTTCATGTGTCTGTTCGCCATCTGGATGTCTTCTTTGCAGAAATGTCTGTTCATGTCTTCTGCCCATTTCTTGATTGGATTATTTGTTCTTTGGGTATTGAGTTTGCTAAGTTCTTTATAGATTCTGGACACTAGTCCTTTATCTGATATGTCGTTTGCAAATATCTTCTCCCATTCTGTCAGTTGTCTTTTGATTTTGTTAACTGTTTCCTTTGCTGTGCAAAAGCTTTTGATCTTGATGAAATCCCAGTAGTTCATTTTTTCCCTTGCTTCCCTTGCCTTTTGCGTTGTTCCTAGGAAGATGTTGCTGCGGCAGAGGTCGAAGAGGTTGCTGCCCGTGTTCTCCTCAAGGATTTTGATGGATTCCTTTCGTACATTGAGGTCCTTCATCCATTTTGAGTCTATTTTTGTGTGTGGTGTAAGGAAATGGTCCAATTTCATTTTCCTGCATGTGGCTGTCCAATTTTCCCAGCACCATTTATTGAAAAGGCTGTCTTTTTTTTCCATTGGACATTCTTTCCTGCTTTGTCGAAGATTAGTTGACCATAGATTTGAGGGTCTATTTCTGGGCTCTCTATTCTGTTCCATTGATCTATGTGTCTGTTTTTGTGCCAGTACCATGCTGTCTTGATGATGACAGCTTTGTAATAGAGCTTGAAGTCCGGAATTGTGATGCCACCAACGTTGGCTTTCTTTTTCAATATCCCTTTGGCTATTCGAGGTCTTTTCTGGTTCCATATAAATTTTAGAATTATTTGTTCCATTTCTTTGAAAAAGATGGATGGTACTTTGATAGGAATTGCATTAAATGTGTAGATTGCTTTAGGTAGCATAGACATTTTCACAATATTTATTCTTCCAATCCAGGAGCATGGAACATTTTTCCATTTCTTTGTGTCTTCCTCAATTTCTTTCATGAGTACTTTATAGTTTTCTGAGTATAGATTCTGTGTCTCTTTGGTTAGGTTTATTCCTAGGTATCTTATGGTTTTGGATGCAATTGTAAATGGGATTGACTCCTTAATATCTCTTTCTTCTGTCTTGCTGTTGGTGTAGAGAAATGCAACTGATTTCTGTGCATTGATTTTATATCCTGACACTTTACTGAATTCCTGTATAAGTTCTAGCAGTTTTGGAGTGGAGTCTTTTGGGTTTTCCACATATAGTATCATATCATCTGCGAAGAGTGATAATTTGACTTCTTCTTTGCCGATTTGGATGCCTTTAATTTCCTTTTGTTGTCTGATTGCTGAGGCTAGGACCTCTAGTACTATGTTGAATAGCAGTGGTGATAATGGACATCCCTGCCGTGTTCCCTGACCTTAGCGGAAAAGCTTTCAGTTTTTCTCCATTGAGAATGATATTTGCGGTGGGTTTTTCATAGATGGCTTTGATGATATTGAGGTATGTGCCCTCTATCCCTACACTTTGAAGAGTTTTGATCAGGAAGGGATGTTGTACTTTGTCAAATGCTTTTTCAGCATCTATTGAGAGTATCATATGGTTCTTGTTCTTTCTTTTTATTGATGTGTTGTATCACATTGACTGATTTGCGGATGTTGAACCAACCTTGCAGCCCTGGAATAAATCCCACTTGGTCGTGGTGAATAATCTTTTTAATGTACTGTTGAATCCTATTGGCTAGTATTTTGTTGAGTATTTTCGCATCTGTGTTCATCAAGGATATCGGTCTATAGCTCTCTTTTTTTGGTGGGATCCTTGTCTGGTTTTGGGATCAAGGTGATGCTGGCCTCATAAAATGAGTTTGGAAGTTTTCCTTCCATTTCTATTTTTTGGAACAGTTTCAGGAGAATAGGAATTAGTTCTTCTTTAAATGTTTGGTAGAATTCCCCCGGGAAGCCGTCTGGCCCTGGGCTTTTGTTTGTTTGGAGATTTTTAATGACTGTTTCTATCTCCTTACTGGTTATGGGTCTGTTCAGGCTTTCTATTTCTTTCTGGTTCAGTTGCGGTAGTTTATATGTTTCTAGGAATGCATCCATTTCTTCCAGATTGTCAAATTTATTGCCGTAGAGTTGCTCATAGTATGTTCTTATAATAGTTTGTATTTCTTTGGTGTTAGTTGTGATCTCTCCTCTTTCATTCATGATTTTATTTATTTGGGTCCTTTCTCTTTTCTTTTTGATAAGTCGGGCCAGGGGTTTATCAATCTTATTAATTCTTTCAAAGAACCAGCTCCTAGTTTCGTTGATTTGTTCTATTGTTTTTTTTTGGTTTCTATTTCATTGATTTCTGCTCTGATCTTTATGATTTCTCTTCTCCTGCTGGGCTTAGGGTTTCTTTTCTTGTTCTTTCTCCAGCTCCTTTAGGTGTAGGGTTAGGTTGTGTACCTGAGACCTTTCTTGTTTCTTGAGAAAGGCTTGTACCGCTATATATTTTCCTCTCAGGACTGCCTTTGTTGTGTCCCACAGATTTTGAACCGTTGTATTTTCATTATCATTTGTTTCCATGATTTTTTTCAATTCTTCTTTAATTTCCCGGTTGACCCATTCATTCTTTAGAAGGATACTGTTTAGTCTCCATGTATTTGGGTTCTTTCCAAACTTCCTTTTGTGGTTGAGTTCTAGCTTTAGAGCATTGTGGTCTGAAAATATGCAGGGAATGATCCCAATCTTTTGATACTGGTTGAGTCCTGATTTAGGACCGAGGATGTGATCTATTCTGGAGAATGTTCCATGTGCACTAGAGAAGAATGTGTATTCTGTTGCTTTGGGATGAAATATTCTGAATATATCTGTGATGTCCATCTGGTCCAGTGTGTCATTTAAGGCCTTTATTTCCTTGCTGATCTTTTGCTTGGATGACCTGTCCATTTCAGTGAGGGGAGTGTTAAAGTCCCCTACTATCATTGTATTATTGTTGATGTGTTTCTTTGATTTTGTTATTAATTGGTTTATATAGTTGGCTGCTCCCACATTGGGGGCATAGATATTTAAAATTGTTAAATCTTCTTGTTGGACAGACCCTTTGAGTATGATATAGTGTCCTTCCTCATCTCTTATTATAGTCTTTGGCTTAAAATCTAATTGATCTGATATAAGGATTGCCACTCCTGCTTTTTCTTCTGATGTCCATTAGCATGGTAAATTCTTTTCCACCCCCTCACTTTAAATCTGGAGGTGTCTTCGGGGCTTAAAATGTGTTTCTTGGAGGCAACATATAGATGGGTTTTGTTTTTTTTATCCATTCTGATACCCTGTGTCTTTTGACAGGGGCATTTAGCCCATTCACATTCAGGGTAACTATTGAGAGATATGAATTTAGTGCCATTGTATTGCCTGTAAGGTGACTGTTACTGTATATGGTCTCTGTTCCTTTCTGATCTACCACTTGTAGGCTCTCTCTTTGCTTAGAGGACCCCTTTCAATATTTCCTGTAGAGCTGGTTTGGTATTTGCAAATTCTTTCAGTTGTTGTTTGTCCTGGAAGCTTTTAATCTCTCCTTCTATTTTCAATGATAGCCTAGCTGGATATAGTATTCTTGGCTGCATGTTTTTCTCGTTTAGTGCTCTGAAAATATCATGCCAGCTCTTTCTGGCCTGCCAGGTCTCTGTGGATAAGTCAGCTGCCAATCTAATATTTTTACCATTGTATGTTACAGACTTCTTTTCCCGGGCTGCTTTCAGGATTTTCTCTTTGTCATTGAGACTTGTAAATTTTACTATTAGGTGACGGGGTGTGGTCCTATTCTTATTGATTTTGAGGGGCATTCTCTGAACCTCCTGAATTTTGATGCTCGTTCCCTTTGCCATATTGGGGAAATTCTCCCCAATAATTCTCTCCAGTATACCTTCTGCTCCCCTCTCACTTTCTTCTTCTTCTGGAATCCCAATTATTCTAATGTTGTTTCGTCTTATGGTGTCACTTATCTCTCGAATTCTCCCCTCGTGGTCCAGTAGCTGTTTGTCCCTCTTTTGCTCAGCTTCTTTATTCTCTGTCATTTGGTCTTCTATATCACTAATTCTTTCTTCTGCTGCCTCACTTATCCTAGCAGTTAGAGCCTCCATTTTTGATTGCACCTCATTAATAGCTTTTTTTGATTTCACCTTGGTTAGATTTTAGTTCTTTTATTTCTCCAGAAAGGGCTTTTATATCTCTCGAGAGGGTTTCTCTAATATCTTCCATGCCTTTTTCGAGCCCGGCTAGAAGCTTGAGAATTGTCATTCTGAACTCTAGATCTGACATATTACCGATGTCTGTATTGATTAGGTCCCTAGCCTTCGGTACTGCCTCTTGTTCTTTTTTTTGTGTTGAATTTTTACGTCTTGTCATTTTGTCCAGATAAGAGTAAATGAAGGGGCAAGTAAAATACTAAAAGGGTGGCAACAACCCCAGGAAAATATGCTTTAACCAAATTAGAGGAGATCCAAAATCGTGAGTGGGGAGAAAGGGGATAAAAAGAGGTTCAAAAAGGAAGAAAGAAAAAAAAAAAAAAAGAAAAAAAAAAAAAAAAAAAAAAAAGAAAAGAAAAGAAAAGAATTTTTTAAAAAAGAAAACACCTAAGAAAAATGTAAAAAAGAAAAAATATATATATTAGATAAACTAGTATAAAATCGTTAAAAAAGAAAAAGGTAACAGTTAAAAAAAAAATTTTACCCGAAGGCGAGAAAAAAAAAAAAATGAAAAAGAAAAAATTAAATTAACTGCAAGACTAAAAAAAATCACAGGAAAAAAGCCATGAGTTCCGTGCTTGGCTTTCTCCTCCTCTGGAATTCTGCTGCTCTCCTTGGTATTGAAACCGCACTCCTTGGTAGGTGAACTTGGTCTTGGCTGGATTTCTTGTTGATCTTCTGGGGGAGGGGCCTGTTTTAGTGATTCTCAAGTGTCTTTGCCCCAGGCGGAATTACACCGCCCTTACCCGGGGCCGGGGTGAGTAATCCGCTCGGGTTTGCTTTCAGGAGCTTTTGTTCCCTGAGCGCTTTCCGTAGAGTTCCAGAGGACGGGAATACAAATGGCGGCCTCCTGGTCTCCGGCCCGGAGGAGCCGAGAGCCCAGGGCCGCACTCCTCAGTGCGCCCTCAGAGAACAGCGCCCAGTTACTCCCGTCTGCCTGACCTCCGGCCGCGCTCCGAGCTCACCGAGCCTGCGACCGGTTCAAGGTAACACGGAGCTGTGAGCTTACTGTCGGCTCTGTCTCTGTAGCCGGCTTTCCCGTTCCAATACCCGCAAGCTCTGCGACACTCAGACACCCCCGATCCTTCTGTGACCCTGCGGGACCTGAGGCCACGCTGACCCCGCGTGGGCTTCGCCCCGGTTTAGCCTCTGGAGCGATGTCCCTCAGCGGAACAGACTTTTAAAAGTCCTGATTTTGTGCGCGGTTGCTCCGCCGCTTGCCGGGAGCCGGCCCCTCCCCCCCGGGGTCTATCTTCCCGTCGCTTTGGATTCACTTCTCTGCTGGTCCTACCTTTCAGAAAGTGGTTGTTTTTCTGTTTCCAGAATTGCTGTTCTTCTTCTCTTCGATCTGCCGATGGATTTTCAGGTGTTTGCAATCTTTAGATAAGCTATCTAGCTGATCTCCGGCTAGCTGAAGCAGTCTCAGCTTGCTACTTCTCCGCCATCTTGACTCCTCCCCCCCAAACCTTAAAGATTCTTCTGCAGGGCGATTGAGACCTGTTGGTTGGCTCCAGGACTTCCCATACGGATCGATTCCGAGTAGGGTTCTAAGGATGGATGGCTGGGAAGCCCGACTCTCATTCCTCTTGTGTCCTAGTGACAAGACAGGTTAGATCTGCTGGATCTGGGGGAGAAACTGAGAGGGTTGAGTTGAAATGGACTCTCTTGTGGATGGGTCCTAATGTGGGTTTGTGTCCATGGAGAACTTGGAATGAGGCAGTGGCACAGGGTCCCTGAAGGGTTCTCCTAACCAGAGGCTTTGACACAGCTCCAACGTGCATGATTCCCACGTGGAGACGAGATTTGTTCTGTTGGGTGCCTCAAGAAACAGCCATATGCTGCTATTGGAATCCAGGCCTCTGAGGAGAGATGCCTGGACAACAAAGCAATGGATCCGATTAGGATCTAGGGGCCTGCTCATTCCAATTTACCTCTGGGGACATCTGTCCACGGGTCTAAGTGCAGGTAGATGCTCAGCTGGTGTCAGACCGCCCTTGTTTTTTCCTGGGCAGTCAAACACTATTGGGATGGCCCCGGGCACTTTGGAGGTTTATCATCCTGTTTCTACGTTGGTGGCCAATGGAATGGGCAGAAATCGCAGGTACAGTCCTCAGGTTTGGCTCCAAGAACCTGTGCCTGTAAGTTTTGTGGGCCATGGCGGTGCGGACACTTGTCTGAAAACACAAACCCGGCTTACGTTTCAGGTCGTAGGTATTGCAGGACTGATCTACAGACCGTGAGGAGAACTCTTCAGGATATGAACAAGGGGGCGAGTGTGAGACGCTTGCTCAAGATTTTGTCTCTGGATATTGTGTCACTGATGGCCGTGGAATGTCCGGGTGGCCTCATGGGCCATGGACGAGTCTTCCTCTCTGGGCATTTGGCCCGATCCCAAGAGTTCGGGGTTATTCTTTGAGATGGGAGGAGTCCGTTTTTTTTTTTTTTTTTTGTTTTCACCTCAGGTGTCCCACCAAAAGAGAGTTTCCAGAGCAGAGCCCTGGGGAGGGGCGACTGGACAACCAGAAAGCTGGTTAAAACTTGGGGCCTAGGGGCATGGCAAGCCCATTATGACGTCTAATGGTCCAGCCACTGAGAGGACTTACTAGAGGACAGGACTCACGCTGAGGTTCACATTGCGTGTTTGTGCCCTCTTCGAACTCAAGCATGGGCGGGGCCTCATGGTGAACGCTGGTTTCTCCTACACTGAACGTGGGACAACATGCCAACCACAAGGTTTCTTGCCATAGGGAAGGAGGAGTTCTGATTTCTGCATCACATTCACCCCTTGGCGGGGTGTGGAGTTAAGGTCTATGTCCTGATGCCTGAGAAGCTAGGTTGGGAATAGATGACGAGCTAAGGCCATGGCGGGTCTGTTGTGCTCAGTGTGCGGTCAGCTGTCTGGGTGTTGGTCAGGAAGTCCGGGCTCAGGCTGTGTCAGACAGTGTATTAGTGCCCAGATTTGTCGATATAATTTTGTGTGTACAGAAGGGTGCCGTGTAGGTCTATCCTCATTTCGGGTGTCTGGGAAGCTCCATAGGGCAACATTTTGCTTTTTATCTGGAGGGCAGGCAGAGTGCTGCCTTGTGGGTCCAGAATTGCCAAACGTGAGGTCTTGGGGGCCAGGAGTGTGAGGACGGACATTGGAGAACAGATGTTTCACATAGGTTTAAGGGCGAGGGCAAGGCCGGCACACTCTGCAGAGCTGCATCGAGATGTCGTGCATCTGAATTCAGGGCGAGGATCAGACGTTGGCTCAGGTTGGAGTTCCTGTCCATGATTTCCCCTTCAGAAAGGGGGTGGGGGGGCTTCAGAAAGCCATCACGGTTTTCCCACGTTGGGAGTTGTGAGATGCTCCAAAACGCAAGGATTCCTTCTGCAGGACATTTGAGACCTTATGGATGGGTCCAGGACGTTCCATATGGAACGACGCCAGAGCAGGGTTCTAAGGGCGGAGCCCTGGGCAAGCCGCCTCGCATCTCAATATCGTCTCCTAGCGACAAGACAGGTTCTATCTGCTGGCTCTGGCGGAGCAACCGAGAAGCCAGAGTTGAAATGGACTCTCCTGCGGATGGATCCTAATGTGGGTTTGTGTCCATGGAGACCTTGGAAAGGGGTGGTGGCACCGGGCCCTGAAGGATTCTCCTAACCGGAAGTTTTGACACAGTTCCAGCCTGCTATTTTCCCATGTCGGGACAAGATTTGCCTCCGGAAACCCCCGCATGCTGGTATTTGAAAACATGCCTCTGAGGAGAGATGCCTGGAAACCCAAGCAATGGATCCGATTACGGCCTAGGGACCTGTGAGGTTCAATCTACTACCCTGGTGACATCCAACTACGGTATGAGTGGAGGTAGATGCTCAGCTGTTGTCAGACGCCCTTGTTTGTCCCGGGCGGCCTACACAATTGGGATGGCCTCAGGGACTGTGGAGGTTTCTCCTAATTTGGAGGCGTGTGGTCAAGGGAATGGGCAGAATTCCAGTGGAGTGGGCAGGCACAGACCTGATATGTGGCTCCAGGGGCCCCAGCCTGGAGGGTGTGTGGGCCAGGAGCGTGGGGATAGAAGTCTGAAAACACTAACGCGGCTTACGTTTGGGGACATAAGTATGGCAGGCCCGATCTACAGGCCCTGAGGAGAACTCTTTGGGATATGAAGAAAGAGTGAGTGTGAGGCATTTATTCAGGCTTTTGTCTCTGGATTTTCTGTCAACAATGGCCGTGGAATGTCGAGGAGGCCTCATGGGCCATGGACAAGTCTTCCTCTCTGTGGATTTGGCACGTACCCAATTGTTTTGGGTCCATCATGGGGATGGGAGGAGTCCTATCAGTTTGGTTACCTCAGGTGTCCCACCAAAAGAGGGATTTCAAAGAAGAGCCCTACGGAGGGGTGAATGGACAAACCGAACTATGGTTAGTTCCAGCCACTGAGAGGCCTTCCTTGAGGACAGAACTCACGCTGAGGGTCACAATGTGTCTTTATGCCTTCTAAGCGCTCAAGCATGGGCGGGAATCATGGTCCACACTGTTGCTCCTACACTGAACGTTGGGCTCCATGCCAACCACATGTATTCTTGCCATGGGGAAGTAGTAGTTCTGATTTTTTTTTCATCTCTTTCACCGCTGGGCCGTGATTGGAGTTAAGGTCTAGGTTGTGTAGTCTGAAAACCGAGCTTGGGAAGAGATGATGACTTAAGTCCATGACAGGTCCGACGTGCTCAGTGTGGAGCCAGCTCGCTGAGTGTTGGTCGGGAGGTTCAGGCCTAGGCTGCGTCAGACCAGGCATTAGTTTTCAGGGTATATTGTATAATTGGGGGAGAGTCGAGTGCCGTGCAGCTTGATCCTCATTTAGCGTTTCTGGGTAGCCCCAAGGGCAACGTTTTTCTTCTTCAGGAGGGCAGGCAGAGTGCTGCTTTGTGGCTCCGGAATTCCCAAACTGGATGCACTTTGGGCAAGGAGTGTGAGGACGGAAGAATGAGAATACAAGTTAGGCGTAGGCGTAGGTTTCGGGGCGAGGGCACGGCAGACACTATCTGCACATCTGAATCGGGACTTCGGGCATCTGAAGTCAGGGAGGGTTCAGACCTAGGCTCAGGTTGGAGTTTTTCTGTCCATTATGGTCCTTTCTTGAAGGGGGCAGCATCTCGAGGCCATGGAGGTTTACCCAGGAGGGGAGTTGGGATATGCTCCAAGCCACAAGGATTTTTTCTGATCAACAATTGAGATCTGTTGGATCGCTCCAGGATGTTTCATACGGAACGACAGCAAAGCAGGGATCGAAGGATGGAACCCAGGGCAGACTGCCTCTATTCTAACTGTCTCCCAGTTAATAGACAGTTTTGATATGCTAGCTCTAGGGGAGCAACGGAAGGGGCTGAGTTGAAATGGACTCTACTGCGGATGGGACCTATTGTGGGTTTGTGTGCATAGAGACCCTGGCACGGATCTGTGACACACGGACCCTGAATGCTTCTCCTAACCAGAGGTTATGCGTCATCTCCAAAAGACAAGTTTCCCATGTGGAGACTAGATTTGATCTGATTGGTGCCTCAGGAAAGCCCCACATGCTGATATTGGAAACCAGGCCTCTGATGAGAGATAGCAGGAAACCATAACAATGGACCCCATTAGGGCCTAGGGCCCTGTCCCGTTCAATCTCCTTCTCTGGGGACATCCATCTACAGTATGAGTGGAGATGGATGCTCAGCTGGTTCCAGGCAGCCCTTGTTTGTCCTGGGCGTTCTATACTATGGGGATGGCCTTGGGGACTTTGGAGGTTTCTCCCGAGTTTGTATGATTGTGGTCAATGGAAGGGGCAGAATTCCCGTGGAGTTGAGAGGCACAGACCTGATGTGTGGCTCCAGGGTCCCCAGGCTGGAGGGTGTGGAAGCCAGGAATGTGGGGATAGAAGTCTGAAAACACACACTCGGCTTGTTTTGGGGACGTAGTAGGTATGGCAGTCCCGATCTACAGACCGTGAGGGGAACTCTTTGGGATAGGAAGAAAGAGCGAGTGTGAGGCGCTTATTCAGGCTTTTGTCTCTGGATTTTGTGTCAACGATGGGCGTGGAATGTCGGGGAGGCCTCATGGGCCATGGATGAGTCTTCCTCTCTGTGGATTTGGCCCGATCCCAATTTGGGGGTCAATCTGTGGGATGGGAGGAGTCCTTTCAGTTTGGTTACCTCATTCTAAAGCAGAGCACTGGGGAGGGGCGAATGGACAACACGAACTATGGTTAAAAATTGGGGCCTAGGGGCATGGCAAGCCCAATATGCCATCTCTTGGTCCAGCCACTGAGAGACCTTACTTGGGGACTGGGCTCACGCTGAGGGTCACAATGCGTATTTGTGACCAACGCGGCCCTCAAGCATGGCGGGGTCAAAGGGCCACACTGCTATCAACTACACTGAACGTTGGGCAACACGCCAACCACAAGATTTCTTGCCATGGGGAAGGATTTCTGATTTCTGCCTCATGTTCAACCCTGGGCAGTGTTTTGGAGAAAACGTCTAGGTTCTGAAGCCTGAAAACCGAAGTTGGGAAGAGATGACGACCTAAGGCTTCGGCAGGTCCGATGTGTTCAGTGGGAGTCCAGCTGGCTGGGTGTGGGTCGGGAGGTCCAGGCTCAGGCTGTGACAGAAAGGGCATGAGTGCCCAGGGCATCCTGTAGAATTGGGGTACAGTCACATGGAGAAAAGGTTGATCCTCCTTTGGGGCTTCTGGTTAGCCCCAGAGGGTAATGTTTTTTCTTCAGGACGGCAGGCAGAGGGCTGCATTGTAGTACTGGAATTGCCAAACTGGAGGGCTTGTGGGCCAGGAGTTGAGGACAGAAGTCTGAGAACACAAGCAACCTTAGGTTTCTGGGCGAGGGCATGGCAGGTACGCTCTGCAGAGCTGAAACGAGATCTCGTGCATCTGAAATCAGGTGAGGATCTGACGAACGCTCAGGTTGGAGTTTCTGTCCCTTATGGCCCTCTTCATGAAGAGGTGGTGGATCCCGAGGCCATGGAATTTTTCCCACGATGGGAGTTGTGAGATTTTCCAAACCTTAAAGATTCTTCTGCAGGGCGATTGAGACCTGTTGGTTGGCTCCAGGACTTCCCATACGGATCGATTCCGAGTAGGGTTCTAAGGATGGATGGCTGGGAAGCCCGACTCTCATTCCTCTTGTGTCCTAGTGACAAGACAGGTTAGATCTGCTGGATCTGGGGGAGAAACTGAGAGGGTTGAGTTGAAATGGACTCTCTTGTGGATGGGTCCTAATGTGGGTTTGTGTCCATGGAGAACTTGGAATGAGGCAGTGGCACAGGGTCCCTGAAGGGTTCTCCTAACCAGAGGCTTTGACACAGCTCCAACGTGCATGATTCCCACGTGGAGACGAGATTTGTTCTGTTGGGTGCCTCAAGAAACAGCCATATGCTGCTATTGGAATCCAGGCCTCTGAGGAGAGATGCCTGGACAACAAAGCAATGGATCCGATTAGGATCTAGGGGCCTGCTCATTCCAATTTACCTCTGGGGACATCTGTCCACGGGTCTAAGTGCAGGTAGATGCTCAGCTGGTGTCAGACCGCCCTTGTTTTTCCTGGGCAGTCAAACACTATTGGGATGGCCCCGGGCACTTTGGAGGTTTATCATCCTGTTTCTACGTTGGTGGCCAATGGAATGGGCAGAAATCCCAGGTACAGTCCTCAGGTTTGGCTCCAAGAACCTGTGCCTGTAAGTTTTGTGGGCCATGGCGGTGCGGACACTTGTCTGAAAACACAAACCCGGCTTACGTTTCAGGTCGTAGGTATTGCAGGACTGATCTACAGACCGTGAGGAGAACTCTTCAGGATATGAACAAGGGGGCGAGTGTGAGACGCTTGCTCAAGATTTTGTCTCTGGATATTGTGTCACTGATGGCCGTGGAATGTCCGGGTGGCCTCATGGGCCATGGACGAGTCTTCCTCTCTGGGCATTTGGCCCGATCCCAAGAGTTCGGGGTTATTCTTTGAGATGGGAGGAGTCCGTTTTTTTTTTTTTTTTTTTTCACCTCAGGTGTCCCACCAAAAGAGAGTTTCCAGAGCAGAGCCCTGGGGAGGGGCGACTGGACAACCAGAAAGCTGGTTAAAACTTGGGGCCTAGGGGCATGGCAAGCCCATTATGACGTCTAATGGTCCAGCCACTGAGAGGACTTACTAGAGGACAGGACTCACGCTGAGGGTCACAATGCGTGTTTGTGCCCTCTTCGTACTCAAGCATGGGCGGGGCCTCATGGTGAACGCTGGTTTCTCCTACACTGAACGTGGGACAACATGCCAACCACAAGGTTTCTTGCCATAGGGAAGGAGGAGTTCTGATTTCTGCATCACATTCACCCCTTGGCGGGGTGTGGAGTTAAGGTCTATGTCCTGAAGCCTGAGAGGCTAGGTTGGGAATAGATGACGAGCTAAGGCCATGGCGGGTCTGTTGTGCTCAGTGTGCGGTCAGCTGTCTGGGTGTTGGTCAGGAAGTCCGGGCTCAGGCTGTGTCAGACAGTGTATTAGTGCCCAGATTTGTCGATATAATTTGTGTACAGAAGGGTGCCGTGTAGGTCTATCCTCATTTCGGGTGTCTGGGAAGCTCCATAGGGCAACATTTTGCTTTTTATCTGGAGGGCAGGCAGAGTGCTGCCTTGTGGGTCCAGAATTGCCAAACGTGAGGTCTTGGGGGCCAGGAGTGTGAGGACGGACATTGGAGAACAGATGTTTCACATAGGTTTAAGGGCGAGGGCAAGGCCGGCACACTCTGCAGAGCTGCATCGAGATGTCGTGCATCTGAATTCAGGGCGAGGATCAGACGTTGGCTCAGGTTGGAGTTCCTGTCCATGATTTCCCCTTCAGAAAGGGGGTGGGGGCTTCAGAAAGCCATCACGGTTTTCCCACGTTGGGAGTTGTGAGATGCTCCAAAACGCAAGGATTCCTTCTGCAGGACATTTGAGACCTTTTGGATGGGTCCAGGACGTTCCATATGGAACGACGCCAGAGCAGGGTTCTAAGGGCGGAGCCCTGGGCAAGCCGCCTCGCATCTCAATCGTCTCCTAGCGACAAGACAGGTTCTATCTGCTGCTGCTCTGGCGGAGCAACCGAGAAGAAGCCAGAGTTGAAATGGACTCTCCTGCGGATGGATCCTAATGTGGGTTTGTGTCCATGGAGACCTTGGAAAGGGGTGGTGGCACCGGGCCCTGAAGGATTCTCCTAACCGGAAGTTTTGACACAGTTCCAGCCTGCTATTTTCCCATGTCGGGACAAGATTTGCCTCCGGAAACCCCCGCATGCTGGTATTTGAAAACATGCCTCTGAGGAGAGATGCCTGGAAACCCAAGCAATGGATCCGATTACGGCCTAGGGACCTGTGAGGTTCAATCTACTACCCTGGTGACATCCAACTACGGTATGAGTGGAGGTAGATGCTCAGCTGTTGTCAGACGCCCTTGTTTGTCCCGGGCGGCCTACACAATTGGGATGGCCTCAGGGACTGTGGAGGTTTCTCCTAATTTGGAGGCGTGTGGTCAAGGGAATGGGCAGAATTCCAGTGGAGTGGGCAGGCACAGACCTGATGTGTGGCTCCAGGGGCCCCAGCCTGGAGGGTGTGTGGGGCCAGGAGCGTGGGGATAGAAGTCTGAAAACACTAACGCGGCTTACGTTTGGGGACATAAGTATGGCAGGCCCGATCTACAGGCCCTGAGGAGAACTCTTCGGGATATGAAGAAAGAGTGAGTGTGAGGCATTTATTCAGGCTTTTGTCTCTGGATTTTGTGTCAACAATGGCCGTGGAATGTCGAGGAGGCCTCATGGGCCATGGACAAGTCTTCCTCTCTGTGGATTTGGCACGTACCCAATTGTTTTGGGTCCATCATGGGGATGGGAGGAGTCCTATCAGTTTGGTTACCTCAGGTGTCCCACCAAAAGAGGGATTTCAAAGAAGAGCCCTGCGGAGGGGTGAATGGACAAACCGAACTATGGTTAGTTCCAGCCACTGAGAGGCCTTCCTTGAGGACAGAACTCACGCTGAGGGTCACAATGTGTGTTTATGCCTTCTAAGCACTCAAGCATGGGCGGGAATCATGGTCCACACTGTTGCTCCTACACTGAACGTTGGGCTCCATGCCAACCACATGTATTCTTGCCATGGGGAAGTAGTAGTTCTGATTTTTTTTTTCATCTCTTTCTTCACCGCTGGGCCGTGATTGGATCTAAGGTCTAGGTTGTGTAGTCTGAAAACCGAGCTTGGGAAGAGATGACTACTTAAGTCCATGACAGGTCCTACGTGCTCAGTGTGGAGCCAGCTCGCTGAGTGTTGGCCGGGAGGTTCAGGCCTAGGCTGCGTCAGACCAGGCATTAGTTTTCAGGGTATATTGTATAATTGGGGGAGAGTCGAGTGCCGTGCAGCTTGATCCTCATTTAGCGTTTCTGGGTAGCCCCAAGGGCAACGTTTTTCTTCAGGAGGGCAGGCAGAGTGCTGCTTTGTGGCTCCGGAATTCCCAAACTGGATGCCCTTTGGGCAAGGAGTGTGAGGACGGAAGAATGAGAATACAAGTTAGGCGTAGGTTTCGGGGCGAGGGCACGGCAGACACTCTCTGCACATCTGAATCGGGACTTCGTGCATCTGAAGTCAGGGAGGATTCAGACCTAGGCTCAGGTTGGAGTTTCTGTCCATTATGGTCCTTTCTTGAAGGGGGCAGTATCTCGAGGCCATGGAGGTTTACCGAGGAGGGGAGTTGGGATATGCTCCAAGCCACAAGGATTTTCTCTGATCAACAATTGAGATCTGTTGGATCGCTCCAGGATGTTTCATACGGAACGACAGCAAAGCAGGGATCGAAGGATGGAACCCTGGGCAGACTGCGGATGTGTCCTATTGTGGGTTTGTGTGCATGGAGACCTTGGCACGGGGCGGTGGCACACGGACCCTGAATGCTTCTCCTAACCAGGGGTTTTGCATCATCTCCAAAAGACAAGTTTCCCATGTGGAGACTAGATTTGATCTGATTGGTGCCTCAGGAAAGCCCCACATGCTGATATTGGAAACCAGGCCTCTGATGAGACATAGCAGGAAAACAAAACAATGGACCCCATTAGGGCCTAGGGCTCTGTCCCGTTCAATCTCCTTCTCTGGGGACATCCATCTACAGTATGAGTGGAGATGGATGCTCAGCTGGTTCCAGGCAGCCCTTGTTTGTCCTGGGCGTTCTATACTATGGGGATGGCCTTGGGGACTTTGGAGGTTTCTCCGAGTTTGTATGATTGTGGTCAATGGAAGGGGCAGAATTCCCGTGGAGTTGAGAGGCACAGACCTGATGTGTGGCTCCAGGGTCACCAGGATGGAGGGAGTGGAAGCCAGGAATGTGGGGATAGAAGTCTGAAAACACACACTCGGCTTGTTTTGGTGACGTATGTATGGCAGTTCCGATCTACAGATCGTGAGGGGAACTCTTTGGGATAAGAAGAAAGAGCGAGTGTGAGGCGCTTATTCAGGGTTTTGTCTCTGGATTTTGTGTCAACGATGGGCGTTTAATGTCGGGGAGGCCTCATGGGCCATGGATGAGTCTTCCTCTCTGTGGATTTGGCCCGATCCCAATTTGGGGGGTCAATCTGTGGGATGGGAGGAGTCCTTTCAGTTTGGTTTCCTCATTCTAAAGCAGAGCACTGGGGAGGGGCGAATGGACAACACGAACTATGGTTAAAAATTGGGGCCTAGGGGCATGGCAAGCCCAATATGCCGTCTCTTGGTCCAGCCACTGAGAGACCTTACTTGGGACTGGGCTCACGCTGAGGGTCACAATGTGTATTTGTGACCAACGCGGCCCTCAAGCATGGCGGGGTCAAAGGGCCACACTGCTATCAACTACACTGAACGTTGGGCAACACGCCAACCACAAGATTTCTTGCCATGGGGAAGGATTTCTGATTTCTGCCTCATGTTCAACCCTGGGCAGTGATTGGAGAAAACGTCTAGGTTCTGAAGCCTGAAAACCGAATTGGGAAGAGATGACGTAGGGTCAGAGTTAGGGTTAGACGTCTTTGGAGTCAGGGTTAGCGTAAGGCTTTGTGTAGTGTTCAGGGTTAGGGTTCGTTTCATGGTTAGGTTTAGTGTCATGATCACAGTAGGTTCAGGGTAGCGTTACGGTCAGAGTCAGGGTCAGGGTCAGTGTTAGACTGACAGTTAGTTTTATGTCCAGGCAGGGTCATGATCAGATTTAGGGTCCGGTCCAAGTTTTGGTTTGGGGGCAAGTTCATGTCAGGTCAGGGTTAGGTTTGGGACAGGTTTAGTGTCAGGGTTAGGGTCAGGGTCAGGTTTAGGTTCATGGTTTTGGTAAGGTCAGCTTTATTTTTAGGTTTCTGTTTCATTTGTAGGTTGAGGATCAGGGTTAGCTTTAGGGTTACTATCTGTTCAGGCTCACGGATTGAGTCAGAGTTAGGTTTACAGTCAGGTTTAGGGTCAGTATTAAGGTCAAGGCCAGGGTCTGGTTTAAGGTTAAGGTCTGACATAGGCAAAGTACAGAGTTAGGGTTATGATCAGGTTCAGGGAGAGGGTCAGGATTATTGTTAAAAGTGTGGTTAGGTTTAGGGTTAGAGGTAGGTTGCGTGTTAGGGTTAGACTGGGTTAGGATCAGTGTCAGGGATAATGTTAGGGGTTAGGTTTAGGGTTAGGTTCAGCATTAGGTTTCGGGTCAGGGCCCGTGTTAGTGTCAGGGTCAGGGTTACGTTTAGGGTTAGAGATAGGTTCAGGCTTACTTTCAGTGTCAGGTTTATTGTTAGGGTGAGGGTCAGGGTCACTGTTAGGGTCAGGCTTAGGTTTCTGGTCTTTGCCTGGGTCGGGGTCAGGGTGAAGTCTAGGGCCAGTGTCAGGTTTACGGTCAGGATCAGGTATTGGTTTAAAGTCCACATTCGTGTCAGGGACAGGGTTATGTAGTGGTCATTGTTAGGTTCATGGTTAGGTTAAGGGTCAGGTCCAGTGTCCGGTTTAGGGTCAGGGTCTGGTATAGGCAAAGTTCAGGGTTAGGGTTATGATCAGAGTCAGGTATAGGCTCAGGGTTATTGTTAATGTTTAGGGTTAGTTCTACATTTAGCGTTAGGTTGACGGTTAGGGTTAGAACTTGTTGGGGTCAGGGTCCGTGGTAGGGTTAGGGGTTTGTGTTAGGGTTAGGTTCAGAGATACGTTTCGGGGGAGGGCCCATGTTAGTGTCAGGGTCAGGGTTACATTTAGGGTCAGAGTTAGTTTCAGTCTCACAGTCAGGGTCAGGTTTAGTGTTCTGTTGATTTCGCGGTCACTGTAAGGGTCAGGGTTAGGTTATCGTCATGGTCTGGGTCAGGGTCAGGGTGAAGATTAGCACCAGTGTCCTGTTTAGGGTCAGGTTCAGGTATTGGTTTAAAGTCCACATTCGGGTCTGGGATAGGTTTATGTAGTTGTCAGAGTTAGTGTCAAGGTTAGGATTAGGGTCAGAGTCAGGGTCCGGTAAATGTCAGGGCCAGGGTCAGGTTGAGGGTCAGGCTTTCGTATAGGGTCAATGTTCGGTTCACTGTCACAGTTAGGTTTTGGCGGTAGGGTTTGGGATTGGGGTTAGGGTTAGAGTTAGAAGTAGGGTTATGTTTAGGTTTAGGGATAGATATCGTAATGTCAGGGTTAGGGTTTTGTTTAGGTTAGGGGTTAGTGTTAAGGTCAGGGTCAGCATGATGTTTAGGTTCAGGGTCCTTGTTAGGGTCATGGTTAGAGTTACCATTAGGTTTAGGGTTAAGGTCAAGCACAAGTCACGGTCAGGAATAGGTTTAGGGTCCGGGTTAGGTCAGCGTCAGGGTTAGGATTAGAGTCAGGGTCAGGGTCCTGGTTAGGTTTGAGTCATGGTTACGGTAATGTCAGAGTTAGGCTAAGGTTCAGGGTCCACATAGGGGTCAGTGTCAGGCTTAGGTTTATGTTTAGGGTTCAGGTCAGGATCACAGTCAGGGTCAGGGTCAGGGTCAGGGTCAGGGCTTGGGTTAGGGTTTGGGGCAGTCTCACAGTCAGTCAGGGTCAGGGTCAGGGTTAGTGGTTACTGTTAGGGTTAGCCCTGATCCTGGGTCATGGACCCATCCGTTCAGGGTCTCAGGATAAACCCTGGGCAGAAGGGTGTAGACCCTACACCCCATCCCTCTTAACCAGCCTTAAACTGGGGTGTGAACATGACTTGACCACCAGATATCTAAGCCCTCATCAGCCTGATCCTGCTTGGGGCATCTCCACCCTCGATGGCATAGCCAGGACCTCTTTACACACAGACACACAGACACACAGAGGCACCCCCCCCCACACACACACCCACACACAGAGGGGAGGAGACCTAAGCCTATAAGAGTGGATCAGAAGGTGTGGGACTCTCTGATCTGAGCCCCCTGTTGTCACTTTTTGATTTTTTAGCCAAAGGGCCTGAGGCATTGGGGAAACCTGATATGACCTGCCAGGGAGGGGACGTGTCAGACGGGCCAGCTCTCTTCTCCCTGCATCCTCTCGGCTTCAGTACAGCAGAAGAACATGTCGCTTCCTTTAGGATGTGCCTAGATAGAGCTGGGGAGGGCGTTTCTCTGTAATGGATGCCTGGATACGTGGGTTCCAATTCCGTTGGGCCCTTCGTCAAGGAAGTGAGGTCACCACTGCCTGGGGGTTCCTTACCAAACTTCCTGCTCCACCAGAGCTCCCTGAACCGCCGGTCCCCACGCTGCTCAAGGCTCACACTCCACTCAATGCAGTGCCCATCCTGTGACCCCCATACAGCCTCCCCACAGCCCCTGGGAGGCCTGCGTGCAGCTGTTTTCCCCACTGGATGGAAAAGAGTTGGATTTAGACCAGGTTAGTGTTAGGGTTAGGGTTAAGAAAGAATTAGGGTCAGGGTTAGGGTTAGACGTCTTTGGGGTCAGGGTTAGCATAAGGCTTAGGGTAGGGGTCAGGTTTAGGGTTAGGTTCATGGTTAGGTTTAGGGTCTGGCTCACAGTAGGTTCAGGATTAGCGTTACGGTCAGAGTCAGGCTCAGGGTCAGTGTTAGGCTCACGGTTACGTTTAGGGTAAGATTCAGGGTCATGGTCAGTTTTCGGGTCAGGTTCAAGTTTTGGTTTGGGGGCAAGGTCATGTCAGGTCAGGGTTAGGTTTGGGACAGGTTTAGTGTCAGGGTTAGGGTCAGGGTCAGGGTTAGGTTCATGGTTATGGTAAGGTCAGCTTTAGGTTTAGGTTCTGTTTTATGAGTAGATTCAGGATCAGGGTTAGCTTTAGGGTTACTCATCTGTTCAGGCTCACGGATTGGGTCAGAGTTAGGTTTACAGTCAGGGTTAGGGTCAGTGTTAAGGTCAAGGCCAGGGTCAGTTTTAAGGTTAAGTTCTGACATAGGCAATGTTCAGAGTTAGGGTTATGATCAGGTTCAGGGAGAGGGTCAGGATAATTGTTAAAGTGGGGTTAGAGTAAGGCTTAGAGGTAGGTTGAGGGTTAGGTTAGACTTTGTTAGGGTCAGTGTCAGGGATAATGTTAGGGGTTTTTTTAGGGTTAGGTTCAGCGTTAGGTTTCGGGTCAGGGCCCGTGTTAGTGTCAGGGTCACGGTTACGTTTAAGGTTAGAGATAGGTTCAGGCTCACATTCAGTGTCAGGTTTAGTGTTAGGGTGAGGGTCAGTGTCACTGTTAGGGTCAGACTTAGGTTTCTGGTCTTTGCCTGGGTCGGGGACAGGGTGAAGTCTAGGACCAGTGTCAGGTTTACGGTCAGGATCAGGTATTGGTTTAAAGTACACATTCGGGTCAGGGACAGGGTTAGGTAGTGGTCATTGTTAGGTTCATGGTTAGGTTAAGGGTCAGGGCCAGTGTCCGGTTTAGGGTCAGGGTCTGGTATAGGCAAAGTTCAGGGTTAGGGTTATGATCTTAGTCAGGTATAGGGTCAGGGTTATTGTTAAAGTTTAGGGTTAGTTTTATGTTTAGCGTTAGGTTGACGGTTAGGGTTAGAACTTGTTAGGGTCAGGGTCCGTGGTAGGGTTACGGGTTAGTGTTAGGGTTAGGTTCAGATATAGGATTCGAGGGAGGGCCCATGTTAGTGTCAGGGTCAGGGTTACATTTAGGGTTTGACTAGGGTTCAATCTCACATTCAGGGTCAGGTTTAGTGTTCAGTTGATTGTCGGGGTCACTGTAAGGGTCAAGGTTAGGTTATCGTCAGTGTCTGGGTCAGGGTCAGGGTGAAGTTTAGCACCAGTGTCCTGCTTAGGGTCAGGTTCAGGTATTGGTTTAAAGTCCACATTCGGGTCAGGGACAGGGTTATGTAGTGGTCAGAGTTAGTGTCAAGGTTAGGATTAGGGTCAGAGTCAGGGTCAGGTAAAGGTCAGGGCCAGGGTCAGGTTGAGGGTCAGGCTTTGGTATAGGGTCAGGGTCCTGGTTAGGTTTGAATCATGGTTATGGTAATGTCAGAGTTAGGTTTAGGTTCAGGGTCCACATCAGGGTCAGTGTCAGGCTTAGGTTAGGTTTAGGGTTCAGGTCAGGATCACAGTCAGGGTCAGGGTCAGGGTCAGGGTCAGGGCTTGGGTTAGGGTTTGGGGCAGGCTCATATCAGTGTCAGGGTCAGGGTTAGTGGTTACTGTTAGGGTTAGCCCCGCTCCTGGGTCATGGACCCGTCCCTTCAGGGTCTCAGGATAAACCCTGGGCAGAATGGTATAGACCCTACACCTGATCCCACTTAACCTGCCTTAAACTGGGGTGTGAACATGACTTGCCCACAAGTCATCTACCTCCCTCATCAGCCTGCTCCTGCTTGGGGCATCTCCACCCAGGATGGCATGGCCAGGTCCTCTTTACACACAGACACACAGACACCCAGAGGCGCGCACACACACACACACACACACACACACACACACACACAGAGAGACAGGGAGGAGACCTAGGGCTACAAAAGTGGATAAGAGGTGTGGGACTCTCTTACTCTGAGCCCCCTGGTGTCATCTTTTTAATTTATTAGCCAAAGGGCCTGAGGTGATGGGGAAACCTGATATGACCTGCCAGGTAGGGGACGTGTCAGACGGGCCAGCTCTCTTCTCCCTGCATCCTTTCGGCTTTAGTACAACAGAGAACATGTCGCTTTCTTTAGGTTGTGCCTAGAAATGAGCTGGGCATGGCGGTTTTCTCTGTAATGGGGTGCCTGGATATGTGGGTTCCAATTCCCTTGGGCTCGGTCATCAAGGAAGTGAGGTCACCACTGCCTGGGGGCTCCTTACCGAACTTCTTGCTCCACCAGAGCTCCCTGAGCCGCCGGTCCCCAAGCTGCTCAAGGCTCACACTCCACTCAATGCAGTGCCCATCCTGTGACCCCCATACAGCCTCCCCACAGCCCCTGGGAGGCCTGCGTGCAGCTGTTTTCCCCGCTGGAGGGAACAGAGCTGGTTTTAGACCAGGTTAGTGTTAGGGTTAGGGTTAAGAATGACTTAGGGTCAGGGTTAGGTTTAGACGTCTTTGGGGTCAGGGTTAGCGTAAGGCTTAGGGTAGTGGTCAGGGTTAGGGTTAGGTTCATGGTCAGGTTTAGGGTCAGGATCACAGTAGGTTCAGGGTTAGCGTTACAGGCAGAGTCAGGCTCAGGGTCAGTGTTAGGCTCACAGTTGGGTTTAGGGTCAGGTTCAGGGTCATGGTCAGTTTTAGGGTCAGGTTCAAGTTTTGGTTTGGGGGCAAGGTCATGTCAGGTCAGGGTTAGGTTTTGGACAGTTTTAGTGTCAGGGTTAGGGTCAGGGTCAGAGTTAGGATCATGGTTATGGTAAGGTCAGCTTTATGTTTAGGTTCTGTTTTATGAGTAGATTCAGGATCAGGGTTAGCTTTAGGGTTACTAATCTGTTCAGGCTCACGGATTGGGTCAGAGTTAGGTTTACAGTCAGGGTTAGGGTCAGTGTTAAGGTCAAGGTCAGGGTCAGTTTTAAGGTTAAGTTCTGACATAGGCAATGTTCAGAGTTAGGGTTATGATCAGGCTCACAGTCAGTGTCAGGGTCAGGGTTAGTGGTTACTGTTATGGTTAGCCCCGCTCCTGAGTCATGGACTCATTCATTCAGGGTCTCAGGATAAACCCTGGGCAGAAGGGTGTAGACCCTACAACTGATCCCACTTAAGCAGCCTTAAACTGGGGTGTGAACATGACTTACCCACCAGACATCTAACCCCATATCAGCCTCATCCTGCTTGGGGCATCTCCACCCAGTATGGCATGGCCAGGTACTCTTTACACACAGACACACAGACACCCAGAGGCACTCGCACTCATACACACACACACACACACACACACACACACACACACAGGGAGAGAGACAGGGAGGACACCTAGGGCTACACCCATAGATCAGAAGGTGTGGGACTCTCCGACTCTGAGCCCACTGGTGTCACCTTTTGATTTTATTAGCCAAAGGGCCTGAGGCGTTGGGGAAACCTGATATGACCTGCCAGGAAGGGGACGTGTCTGGCGGGCGAGCTCACTTCTCCCTGCATCCTCTGGGCTTCAGTACAGTAGAAGAACGTGGTGCTTCCTTTAGGATGTGCCTAGATAGAGCTGGGTAGGGCGTTTCTCTGTAATGGGATGCCTGGATATGTGGGTTCCAATTTCCGTTGGGCCCTTCATCAAGGAAGTGAGGTCACGAATGCCTGGGGGTTCCTTACCAAACTTCCTGCTCCACCAGAGCTCCCTGAGCCGCCGGTCCCCACGCTGCTCAAGGCTCACACTCCACTCAATGCAGTGCCCATCCATTGACCCACATACAGCCTCCTCCCAGACCCTGGGAGGCCTGGGTGCAGCTGTTTTCCCCGCTGGAGGGAACAGAGCTGGGTTTAGACCAGCTTAGTGTTAGGGTTAGGGCTAAGAAAGACGTAGGGTCAGGTTTAGGGTTAGACATCTTTGGGGTCAGGGTTAGCGTAAGGCTTAGGGTAGGGGTCAGGGTTAGGGTTAGGTTCATGGTTAGGTTTAGGGTCAGGATCACAGTAGGTTCAGGGTTAGCGTTACAGTCAGAGTCAGGGTCAGGGTCAGTGTTAGGCTACGGTTAGGTTTATGTCCAGGCAGGGTCATGGTCAGATTTACGGTCAGGTTCAAGTTTTGGTTTGGTGGCAAGGTTCATGTCAGGGTCAGGGTTAGGTTTGGTACAGGTTAGGCTTAGAGGTAGATTGAGGGTTAGGGTTAGACTGGGTTAGGGTCAGTGTCAGGGATAATGTTAGGGGTTTTTTTTAGGGTTAGGTTCAGCCTTAGCTTTCGGGTCAGGGCCCATGTTAGTGTCAGGGTCAGGGTTACGTTTAGGGTTAGAATTAGGGTCAGGCTCACATTCAGTGTCAGGTTTAGTGTTAGTTTCAGCGTCAGGGTCATTGTTTGGGTCAGAGTTAAGTTTATGGTCTTTGCCTGGGTCGGGGTCAGGGTGAAGTCTAGGGCCAGTGTCAGGTTTACGTAGGATCAGGTATTGGTTTAAAGTCCACATTCGGGTCAGGGACAGGGTTATGTTGTGGTCATTGTGAGGGTCATGGTTAGGTTTAGGGTCAGGGTGAGGGTGATTTAGGGTCAGGGTCTGGTATAGGCAAAGTTCCGGGTTAGAGTTATGATCATTATCAGGTATAGGGTCATGGTTATTGTTTAAGTTTAGGGTTAGTGTTAGGGTTAGCGTTAGGTTGACTGTTAGGGTTAGAACTTGTTAGGTTCAGTGTCCGTGGTAGGTTTAGGGGTTAGTGTTAGGGTTAGGATCAGCAATAGGATTCGAGGAGGGCCAGTGTCAGCGTCAGGGTCAGGGTTACATTTATGGTTCGAGTTAAGGTCAGGCTCACAGTCAGGGTCAGGTTTAGTTTTCAGGTCAGGGTCGGGGTCACTGTTAGGGTCAAGGTTAGGTTTATGGTCATGGTCTGGGTCACGCTCAGGGTGAAGTTTAGCACCAGTCTCTGGTTGAGGGTCAGGTTCAGGTTGGTTAAAATCCACATTTGGGTCCGGGACAGGTTTATGTAGTGGTCAGTGTTAGTGTCATGGTTTGGATTAGGGTCAGGGTCACGGTCAGATGAAGGTCAGGGCCAGGGTCAGGTTGAGGGTCAGGCTTTGGTAGAGGGTCAATATTCAGTTCAGTGTCATACTTAGGTTTTGGTGGTAGGGGTTGGGATGGGGTTTGGGTTAGATTTATAAGTAGGGTTATGGTTAGGGTGGGTTAGACAGCATAAGGTCAGGTTTAGGGTTTGGTTTAGGGTAGGGGTTAGTGTTAGGTTCAGGGTCAGCATGAGGTGTAGGTTCAGGGTCCTTATTAGGGTCATGGTTAGAGTTACCATAAGGTTTAGGTTTAGGGTCAATTCAAGTCTCGATCAGGGTTAGGGTTAGGGTCCGGTTAGCGTCCGGGTTAGGTCAGCGTCAGGATTAGGATTAGGGTAAGGGTCAGGGTCCTTGTTAGGTTTCAGTCATGGTTACGGTAATGTCAGAGTTAGGTTTAGGTTCAGGGTCCACATCAGGGTCAGTGTCAGGCTTAGGTTTAGGTTTAGGGTTCAGGTCAGGATCACAGTCAGGGTCAGGGTCAGGGTCAGGGTCAGGGCTTGTGTTAGGTATAGGGCAGGCTCACAGTCAGGGTCAGGGTCAGGGTTAGTGGTTCTGTTAGGGTTAGCCCTGATCCTGGGTCATGGACCCATCCGTTCAGGGTCTCAGGATAAACCCTGGGCAGAAGGGTGTATACCCTACACCCGATCCAACTTAACCAGCCTTAAACTGGGGTGTGAACATGACTTGCCCACCAGATATCTAAACCCTCATCAGCCTGATCCTGCTTGGCTCATCTCCACCCACGATGGCATAGCCAGGTCCTCTTTACACACAGACACAGAAACCCAGTGGCACACACACACAAGCACACACACACACACACACACACACACACAGAGCAGAGACAGGGAGGAGACCTAGGGCTACACTGGTCGATAAGAAGGTGTGGGACTCTCTGACTCTGAGCCCCCTGGTGTCCCCTTTTGAGTTTATTAGCCAAAGGGCCTGAAGTGTTGGGGAAACCTGATATGACCTGCCAGGTAGGGGACTTGTCTGGCGGGCGAGCTGTCTTCTCCCTGCATCCTCTCAGCTTCAGTACAGCAGAAGAACATGTCGCTTCCTTTAGGATGTGCCTAGATATGAGCTGGGCATTGGGGTTTTCTCTGTAATGGGGTGCCTGGATACGTGGGTTTCAATTCCCTTGGGCTCTGTCGTCAGGGAAGTGAGGTCACCACTGCCTGGGGGCTCCTTACCGAACTTCCTGCTCCACCAGAGCTCCCTGATCCACTGGTCCCCAAGCTGCTCAAGGCTCACACTCCACTCAACGCAGTGCCCATGCAGTGACCCCCATACAGCCTCCTCCCACCCCCTGGGAGGACTAGGTGCAGCTGTTGTCCCCGCTGGAAGGAACAGAGCTGGGTTTAGACTAGGTTAGTGTTAGGGTTTGGGTTAAGAAAGACTTAGGGTCAGGGTTAGGGTTAGACGTCGTTGAGGTCAGGCTTACCGTAAAGCTTAGGGTAGGGGTCAGGGTTAGGGTTAGGTTCATGGTTAGGTTTAGGGTCAGTAGGGTCACGGTTAGCGTTACAGTCACAGTCAGGGACAGGGTCAGTGTTAGGATGACGGTTAGTTTTAGGGTCAGGTTCAGTGTCATGGTCAGATTTAGAGTCAGGTTCAAGTTTTGGTGTGGGGGCAAGGTTCATGTCAGGGTCAGGTTTAGATTTGGGACAGGTTTATTGTCAGGGTTAGGGTCAGGGTCAGGGTTAGGTTCATGGTTATGGTAAGGCCAGCTTTATGTTTAGGTTCTGTTTTATGAGTAGGTTCAGGATCAGGGTGAGATTTAGGGTGACGATTCTGTTCAGGATCACGGATTGGGTCAGAGTTAGGTTTACAGTCAGGGTTAGGGTCAGAGATAAGGTCAAGGCCAGGGTCAGTTTTAAGGTTAAGTTCTGACATAGGCAATGTTCAGAGTTAGGGTTATGATCAGGTTCAGGGAGAGGGTTAGGATAATTGTTAAAGTGGGGTTAGGGTTAGGGTTCGAGGTAGGTTGAGGGTTAGGGTTAGAACAGGTTAGTGTCAGTTTCAGGGATAATGTTAGGGGTTAGTTTTAGGGTTAGGTTCAGCGTTAGGTTTCAGGGTATGGCCCTTGTTAGTGTCAGGGTCAGGGTTAAGTTTAGGGTTACAGTAAGGGTCAGGCTCACTGTCAGGGTGTGGTTTAGTGTTCAGGTCTGGGTCGGGGTCACTGTTAGGGTCAGGGATAGGTTGATTGTCATTGTCTGGGTCAGGTTCAGGGTGAAGTTTAGGCCCAGTGTCAGGTTTGGCTTCAGGATCATGTATTGGTTTAAAGTCCACATTCGGGTCAGGGACAGGGTTGTGTAGTGGTCAGTGTTAGGGTCATGGTTAGGATTAGGGTCAGGGTCAGTTTCATGTGAAGGTCAGGGTCAGGGTTAGGTTTAGGTTCAGGCTTTGCTTTATGTTCGGTTCATGGTCACATTTAGATTTAGGGGATAAGTTTGGGATGGGGTTACGGTTAGAGTTAGAAGTAGTGGTATGGTGAGGGTTAGGGTTAGACAGCGTAAGGTCAGCGTTCGGGTTTGGTTTAGGGTAGGGATTAGTGTTATTGTCAGGGTCAACGTTCGGTTTGGTTTGAGGGTCCGTATTAGGGTCAGGGTTAGGGTTACCTTTAGGGTTAGGTTTAGGGTCACGCACACGGTCACGGACAGGGTTAGGGTTAGGGTCAGGGTTAGATCAGCGTCAGGATTAGGATTAGGTTCAGGTAGGGTCACGTTTAGGGATGAGTCATAGTTAGGTTATCTCAGACTTAGGTTTAGGTTCACGGTCCGGATCAGGGTCAGCGTCAGTCTTAGGTTTAGGTTTAGGGTTCAGGTCGGGATCACGGTCAGGGTTAGGTTCAGGGTCAGGGTCAGGGTTCGGGTTAGGGTTTGGGGCAGGCTCACAGTGTCAGGATCAGGGTCAGGGTCAGTGGTTACTGTTAGGGTTCGCCCCGCTCCTGGTTCATTGTCCCCTCCCTTTAGGTTCTCAGGATAAACCCTGGGCAGAAGGCTGTAGACCCCACACCCGATCCCACTTAGCCAGCATTACACTGGGATGTAAACATGACCTGCCCACCAGGCATCTAACCCCTCTTTAGCCTGCTCCTGCTTGGGACATCTCCACCCACGATGGCATGCCCAGGTCCTCTCTACACACACACACACACACACACACACACACACACACACGGGGAGGAGACTTAGAGCTATACCGCTCGATCAAAAGGGTGTGGGAATCTCTGACTCGGAGCCCCCTGCTGTCACCTTTTGATTTTATTTGCCAAAGGGCCTTAGGTTTTGGGGAAGCCTGATATGACCTGCCAGTGAGGGGATGTGTATGGCGGGTGATCTCTCTTCTCCCTGCATCCTCAGGGCTTCAGTACAGCAGAAGAACATGTCGCTTCCTTTAGGATGTGCCTAGAAATGAGCTGGGCAGGGGGGTTTTCTCTGTAATGGGGTGCCTGGATACGTGGATTCTAATTCCGTTGGGCTCTGTCGTCAGGGAAGTGAGGTCACCATTGAATGGGGGCTCCTTACCAAACTTTCTGCTCCCACCAGAGCACCCTGAGCGTGCCCATCCACTAGCTGCTCAAGGCTCACCCACCACCCCATGCCCTGTTCATCCAGTGACCCCCCACACAGCCAATCCCAGCCCCTGGGAGTCCTGGATGCAACTGTTGTCCCCACTTCTGGGAACAGAGATGGGTTCAGACCGAGTTAGGGTTAGGGTTAGGGGGTTAGGGTTAGTGTTAGTGTTAGCGAGAGACTTAGGGTTAGGGTTAGGGTGAGACATCGTTGGGGTCAGGGTTAGCATTAGGGTTAGGGTAAGGGTCAGGGTTAGGATCATGGTTAGGTTTAGGGTCAGGCTCACAGTAGGGTCAGGATTACTGTTATGGTCCGAGTCAGGGTCAGGGTCAGTGTTAGGGTGACGGTTAAGTTAAGGGTCAGGTTCAGGATCATGGTCAAGTTTTTGTTTGGGGGCAAGGTTCATGTCAGGATCAGGGTTAGGTTTGGGACAGGTTTAGTGTCAGGGTTAGGGTCAGGGTCAGGATTAGGTTTATGGTTATGGTAAGGTCAGCTTTATGTTTAGGTTCTGTTTTATGAGTAGGTTCAGGATCAGGGTGAGATTTAGGGTGACGATTCTGTTCAGGATCACGGATTGGGTCAGAGTTAGGTTTACAGTCAGGGTTAGGGTCAGAGTTCAGGTCAAGGCCAGGGTCAGTTTTAAGGTTAAGTTCTGACATAGGCAATGTTCAGAGTTAGGGTTATGATCAGGTTCAGGGAGAGGGTTAGGATAATTGTTAAAGTGGGTTTAGGGTTAGGGTTAGAGCTAGGTTGAGCGTTAGGGTTAGACCGGGTTTGGGTCAGTGTCAGGCATAATGTTAGGGGTTAGTTTTAGGGTTAGGTTCAGCGTTAGGTTTCGGGTCAGGGCCCGTGTTAGTGTCAGGGTGCGGGTTACGTTTAGGGTTAGAGTTAGGGTCAGGCTCCCATTCAATGTCAGGGTTAGTGTTAGGGTCAGGGTCTGCATCACTGTTAGAGTCAGGGTTAGGTTTAATAGTCTTTGCCTGGGTCAGGGTCATGGTGAAGTCTAGGGCCAGTGTCAGGTTTATGGTCAGGTTCAGGTATTGGTTTAAAGTCCACATTCGGGTCAGGGACAGGATTATTTAGTGGTCATTTTTAGGGTCATGGTTCTGTTTAGAGTCTGGGCCAGGGTCAGATTTAGGGTCAGGGACTGCTATATGCAAAGTTCCGGGTAAGGGTAATGATCATAATCAGGCATAGGGTCCGGGTTATTGTTTATGTTTAGGGTTAGGTTTAGGGTTAGAGTTAGGTCGAGGGTTAGGGTTAGCCCTCGTTAGGGTCAGGGTCCGTGGTAGGGTTAGGGTTTAGTGTTAGGGTTAGTTTCAGCGATAGGATTCGCGGAGGGCACGTGTTAGTGTCAGGGTCAGGGTTACGTTTAGGGGTAGAGTTAGGGTCAGGCTCACATTCAGTGTCAGGGTTAGTGTTAGGGTCAGGGTTAGGGTCAGTGTTAGGGTCAGGTTTAGGTTTATGGTCATGGCCTGCGTCAGGGTCAGGGTATAGTTTAGGGCAGTGTCAGGTTTAGGGTCTGGATCAGGTATTGGTTCAAAGTCCACATTTGGGTTTGGACAAGGTTATGCAGTAGTCAGTGTTACTGTCATGGTTAGGTTTAGGGTCAGGGCCATGGTCAGGTTTAGAATCAGGGTCCCTAATAGCAATTTTCAGGGTTAGGTTTAGGGTCAGTGTCTGGTATAGGCAAAGTTCAGGGTTAGGGTTAGGATCATAGTCAGCTATAGGGTCAGGGTTATTGTTAAAGTTCAGCGTTAGTGTTAGGGTTAGCGTTAGGTTGATGGTTTAGGGTTAGAACTTGTTAGGGTCAGGGTCCGTGGTAGGTTAGGGGTTAGTGTTAGGGTTAGTTTCAGCAATAGGATTCGGGGTAGGGCCCGCGTTAGTGTCAGGGTCAGGGTTACATTTACGGTTAGAGTAGGGTAGGCTAACAGCCAGGCTCAGGTTTAGTGTTCAGGTCAGGGTCGGGATCACTATTAGGCTCAGGGTTAGGTTTATGATCATGGCCTGGGTCAGGGTCAGGGTGAAGTTTAGAGCCAGTGTCAGGTTTAGGGTCAGGATCAGGTATTGGTTCAAAGTCCACATTTGGGTTAGGGACAAGGTTATGTGGTGCTCAGTGTTAGTGTCATGGTTAGGTTTAGGGTCAGGGCCAGGGTCAGGTTTAGGGTCAGGGTCTGGTAGAGGCAAAGTTCAGGGTTAGGGTTATGATCATAGGCAGGTATAGGGTAAGGGTTACTGTTAAAGTTTAGGGTTAGTGTTAGGGTTAGAGTTAGGTTGATGGTTAGGGTTAGACATGTTTAGAGTCAGGGTTCGAGGAAGGGTTAGAGTATAGTGTTAGGGTTAGGTTCAGCGATAGGATCAGCGGAGGACCCGTGGTAGTGTCAGGGTTAAGGTTACGTTTAGGGGTAGAGTTAGGGTCAGGCTCACATTCAGTCTCAGGGTTAGTGTTAGGTTTGAGTCAGGGTCACTGTTAGGGTCAGGGTTATGTTGATGGTCATGGCCTGGGTCAGGGTCAGGGTGAAGTTTGGGCGTGTGTCAGGTTTAGCGTCAGGATCAGGTATTGGTTAAAGTCCACATTTGGGTCAGGGACAGGGTTATGTAGTGGTCAGTGTTAAGGTCATGGTTAGGATTAGGGTCAGGGTCAGGGTCAGGTGAAGGTCAGGGCCAGGGTCAGGTTTAGGTTCAGTCTTTGCTTTATGTTCGGTTCAGGTTCACAGTTAGATTTAGGGGAAAAGTTTGGGATGGGGTTAGGGTTAGAGTTAGAAGTAGTGTTATCGTGTGGGTTAGGGTTAGACAGGGTAAGGTCAGGGTGAGGGTTTGGTTTAGGGTAGGGGTTAGTGTTAGGGTCAGGGTCAGTGTTCGGTTTGGGTACAGGGTCCATATTAGGGTCAGTGTTAGGGTTACCTTTAGGTTTAGGTTTAGGGTCAGGCACACAGTCAGGGTCAGGGTTAGGGTTAGGGTCAGGGTTAGGTCAGCGTCAGGATTAGGATTAGGGTCAGGTCAGGGTCCTGTTTAGGGATGAGTCATAGTTAGGTTATCTCAGACTTAGGTTTAGGTTCAGGGTCCGGATCAGGGTCAGCATCAGGCTTAGGTTTAGGTTTAGGGTTCAGGTCAGGATCACGGTCAGGGTTAGGGTCAGGGTCAGGGTCAGGGCTCGGGTTAGGGTTTGGGGCAGGCTCACAGTGTCAGGGTCACGGTCAGTGGTTACTGTTAGGGTTCTCCCCGCTCCTGGTTCATTGTCCCCTCCCTTTAGGTTCTCAGGAAAAACCCTGGGCAGAAGGCTGTAGACCCCACACCCGATCCCACTTAGCCAGCATTACACTGGGATGTAAACATGACCTGCCCACCAGGCATCTAACCCCTCATCATCCTGCTCCTGCTTGGGACATCTTCACCCACGATGGCATGGCCAGGTCATCTTTACACACAGAGCCACAGACACCCAGAGGCACACACACACACACACACACACACACACACACACACACACACACACACACGGGGAGGAGACTTAGAGCTATACCGCTCAATTAAAAGGTGTGGGACTCTCTGACTCTGAGCTCCCTGGTGTCACCTTTTGATTTTATTTGCCAAAGGGCCTGAGGCGTTGGGGAAGCCTGATATGACCTGCCAGTGAGGGGACGTGTATGGTGGGTGAGCTCTCTTCTCCCTGCATCCTCAGGGCTTCAGTACAACAGAAGAACATGTCACTTCCTTTAGGATGTGCCTAGAAATGAGCTGGGCAGGGGGGTTTTCTCTGTAATGGGGTGCCTGGATACGTGGATTCCAATTCCGTTGGGCCCTGTCGTCAGGGAAGTGAGGTCACCATTGAATGGGGGCTCCTTACCAAACTTTTCTGCTCCCACCAGAGCACCCTGAGCGTGCCCATCCCCTAGGTGCTCAAGGCTCACCCACCACTCCATGCCCTGTTCATCCAGTGACCCCCACACAGCCAATCCCAGCCCCTGGAGTCCTGGATGCAACTATTGTCCCCGCTTCTGGGAACAGAGATGGGTTCAGACCGAGTTAAGGTTAGGGTTAGGGTTAGGGTTAGGGTTAGTGTTAGTGTAGCGAGAGACTTAGGGTTAGGGTTAGGGTGAGACATCGTTGGGGTCAGGGTTAGTGTTAGGGTTAGGGTAGGGGTCAGGGTTAGGGTTAGGTTCATGGTTAGGTTAAGGGTCAGGCTCACAATAGGGTCAGGGTTACCATTACTGTCAGAGTCAGGGTCAGGGTCAGTGTCAGGTTTACGGTCAGGATCAGGTATTGGTTTTAAGTCCACATTTGGGTCAGGGACAGGGTTATGTAGTGGTCATTGTTAGGGTCATGGTTAGGTTTAGGGTCAGGGCCAGGGTCAGGTTTAGGATCAGGGTCCCTAATCGCAATTTTCAGGGTTAGGTTTAGGGTCAGTGTCTGGTATAGGCAAAGTTCAGGGTTAGGGTTAGGATCATAGTCAGCTATAGGGTCAGGCTTATTGTTAAAGTTCAGCGTTAGTGTTAGGGTTAGCGTAAGGTTGATGGTTAGGGTTAGAACTTGTTAGGGTCAGGGTCCATTGTAGGTTAGGGGTATTGTGCAACGTTCAGTGTAGAAGAAACCAGCATGGTACATTAGGCCACGCCCTGACTTGAGGGGCTCCTTGGGCACAAAAACACATTGTGAAACTGAATGTGAGCCCTATGCTCAAGGAAGGCCTCTGAGTGTCTGCACCAAGAGCCCACATATGGGGCTTGCCATGTTCTTAGGTCCCAATGTTAACCAGAGTTCTAGTTGTCCAGTCGCCCCTCCCCAGGACTCTGCTGTGGAATCCCTCTTTTGGTGGTCCACCTGAGGTTAAAAAAAAAAAAAAAAAAACAGAAAGGCCTCCTCCCTTCCCACAGAATGACTCCAAACTCTTGGGATTGGGTCAAATCCCCAGAAAGGGAGCCTCATCGATGGCCCATGAGGACACCCGGACATTCCATGGCAATCGGTGACACATATCCAGAAAAAAATAAGCATGAGCAAGCACCTCACTTTCGCCCTTTGTTCATATCCTGAAGAGTTCTCCTCACGGTCTATATATCGGGCCGGCCATACCTACAGACCCAAACCTAAGTGGAGTTTGTGTTTTCAGACTTTTGTCCAAATAGCCCTGGACCACACACGCTCCACACTTGGGTCCCTGGAGCCACACCTCAGGACTGTGCTTCCCTTTTAAGAGAATTCTTCCCACTCCATTGGCCACAACCTTGCAAATTAGGAAAAACCTCCAAAGTTACCGAGGCTATCACAATAGTGTAGGCCGCCCAGGACAAACAGGTGTGATCTCAAACTAGCTGAGCAACTACCTCCACTCAGACAAAAGATGTCCCCAGAGAAGAATATTGAACCGGACAGGCCCCTAGGCCCTAATCAGATCCATTGCTTTGGTTTCCAGGCATCTCTCCTCAGAGGCCTCATTTCCAATACCAGCAAATGGTGGTTTCCTGAGGCACCAATAAGAACAAATCTCGTCTCCCCATGGAAAACTTGCTTATTGGAGCTTTGTTATAACCTCTGGTTAGGAGAATCCTTCAGGGCCCTGGTGCCACTGCACCATACCAAGGTCTCAATGGACTCAAACCAACATTAAGACCATCCTCAGGAAAGTCCATTTCAACTCATTTAAGACCATCCTCAGGAAAGTCCATTCCAACTCAGCCCCCTCTGATGCTACCCCAAGCCAGCAGATCAAACGTTTCTTGTTGCGAGGAGACAATTGGAATTGAGGCTGTCTGCCCAGGCATCCATACTTAGAACCCTGTTCTGGAAAAATACCTTAGGAGACGTCCTGGAGCCATCCAACAAATCTTAATTGTCCCATAGAAGGAATCCTTGCGGTTTGGAGCATCTCACAACTCTAATAGTGGGAAAACCCCCATGGCCTCATAATGCCCCCCCCTTCATGAAGGGGCCAACATGGACAGAAAATCCAACCTGAGCCAAAGTCTGATCCTCGAACTGACTTCAGACTCATGAGATCTCAATTCAGCTCTGCATAGTGTGCCGGCCATGTCCATTCCCCGAAACCTAAGCCTAGCTTGTGTTCTCAGACTTCCTTCCTCACTCTCCTGGCCCACAATCCCTCCAGTTTGGGAATTCCGAAGCCACAATGCAGCACTCTTCTTGCCCTCCAGAAGAAAAAGTTTGCCCTATGCTCCTAATAAGAAACCCCAAATGATTATCTAATGCATGCCACTCGACTGTAAAGCAATTATAGAGCCTACCCTGAATACGAATGCCCTGTCTGGCACAGCCTGAGACAAGACATCCCAAACGACACCTAGACAGCTGGCTCCAACCTGGACATAAGGGACCCGCTATGGCTGTAGTTCGTCATCTCTTCCCAACCTCGGTGTGCAGGCTTCAGAACCTAGACCTTATCTCCAATCACTGCCCAGGGGTGAACGTGATGCAGAAATTAGAATTCCTCCTTCCCCATGGCCAGAAACCTTGTGGGTGGCATGTTGTCCAACGTTCAATGTGGGAAAACCTGCATTGTCGGAAAGGCCACGCCAGTGCTTGAGGGCCGCCTAGGGCACAGACATGCATTGTGACCTGTAGCGTGAGTCCCGTATTAAAGTAACGCATCTCCGTGGCTGGACCAAGATCCTGCATATGGGGCTTGTCATATCCATAGGCCCCCAGGCTTAACCAGAGAGCGAGTATTCCAGTTGTCAGTACCCACTGCTATGCTCCAGAATCCCTCTACTGGGGGGACACATGAAGCAGAAAACAGGACTCTTCCCTTCCCACAGAATGACCCCAAACTCTTGGGGGCTGGACAAACTACCAGAGAGGGAGACTTCTACGACCCATGAGGCATCTCCTACATTAAACGGCCATTGTGGACAAAATATCCAGAGACAAAAGACTGAGCGACTGCCTCCCTCTCACCCTTCTTTCATATCCAGAGGAGCTCCCCTCACGGACTGTAGATCAGGCCTGCCATAACCTCGGCCCCAAACCTGAGCTGAGTTTGGGTTTTTGGATGTCTGTCTGCACAGCCGTGGCCCACACTGCCTCCAGGCTGGGGTCTCTGGAGCCACACCACAGAACTGTGCCTGCTCACTCCTAAGAAACTGCCCGTTCCATTGGCCACAACTCTACAAAATAGTAGAAACCTCAAGGTCCCCAAGGACATCCCACTACCGCAAGCGCACAGGACAAACAGGGGCATTATGACACCAGCTGAGCAACTACTACCTCCATGCAGACACACAGACTGATATCCGCAGAGACAGAAGATTGAACTAGACAGGCCCCTAGGCCCTATTATGAACTCTTGCTTTGGTGTCCAGGTATCACTCCTCAGAGGCCTGGGTTCGAAGACCAGCATATGGGGCTATCCTGAGGCACCAGAGGGAACACCTCTCATCTCCGCATGGAAAGCTTCCTTGTTGGAGTTGTGTCAAACTCTTCGGGTTGGAGAATCCTGCAGAGTTCCTTAGCTACTGCCACATTCCAAGGTCTCCATGGCCAAAAACCCACATTATGACTCATCCTCAGGAAAGTCCATTTAAACTCAGCCTTCTGGGTAGCTCACCCAAGAGCCCGCAGATTGAGCATGCCTTGTCTCGACCAGGCAATGGGAAGGTGAGTTGGCGTTTCTCGGCATCCATGCTTAGGCCCCTGCTCTCGAGTCTTTCTGTATGGGGCATCCTGGAACCATCCAATAGTACTCGACTGTCCTGAAGAAGGAAACTTTGAAGTTTGGAGCAGCTCACAACTCCCAGCATAGGGAAACATCCCTGGCCTCATGACGCCCCCCCCCCCCTTCAGGAAGGGGGCCGTCATGGACACAAACTCCAGCTTGAGGCAACATCTGATACTCGCCCTGACCTCAGATGCAAGAGATCTCGATTCAGCCTCTGCACAGTGGGCCCAAACCTCGTGCTACCTTGTGTTTTCAGACTTGCTTCCTCACACTCCTGGCAAACATGTCCTCAAGACTTGGAATTCTGGAACCAAAATGCAGCCCTATGCTGGCCCTCCAGAAGAAAAAAACGTTGCTCTATGGGGATCTCCATAAACCCCAAATGAGGATCAACCTGCTCGGTTCTCGACCTCACCCCAATTGGATTGTTCGGGTTGTCCATTCATCCCACCCCAGAGCTCTGCTTTGGAATCCCTCATTTGGTGGGACACCTGAAGTAACAGAACTAAAAGGACTCCTCCCATCCTTCAGATTGACCCAAAACAATTAGAATTGGACCAAATTCACAGAGAGGAAGTCTCGTCCATGGCCCATGAGTCCTCCCCCGAGATTCCACAGCCATCGTTGACAACAAATCCAGAGACAAAAGTCTGAGCAAGCGCCTCACACTCGCTCTTTTGTCGTATCCCGAAGAGTTCTCCTCACGGTCTGTAGATCGGGCCTGCCATACCTACTTCCCAAACCTAAGCCGAGTTTGTGTTTTCAGACTTCTGTCCCCACATTCCTGGCCCACAGACCCTTCAGGCTGGGGCCCCTGGAGCCACACATCAGGACTGTGCCTGTCCCTACCACGGGAATTCTGCCCATTCCATTGTCCACAATCGTACAAATTAGGAAAAACCTACAGAGTCCCCAAGGACATCCCAATAATGTAGGCCGCCCAGGACAAACAAGGGTCATCTGAAACCAGCTGAGCATCTATCTCTACTCAGTGTAGATGGATGATCCCAGAGAAGAAGATTGAATCAGACAGGCCCCTAGGCCTGAATCAGATTCATTGCTTTCGGTTACAGGTATCTCTCCTCAGAGGCCTGATTTCCAATATTAGCATATGTGGATATCATGAGGCAGCAATCAGAACAAATCTCTTCTCCACATGGGAAAATTATCCTCTGAAGATGTCTCAAAACCTCCAGTTAGGAGAATCCTTCAGGGCCTGTGTGCCACTGCCCCATTACAAGGCCTCCATAGACACAAAATCATATTAGGACACATGCACGGAAGAGTCCAATTCAACTCAGCATATTCGGTTGCTCCGTGAGATCCAGCAAATCTAACTTGTCTTGTTGCTAGGAGACAATTGGAATGCGAGGTGGCCTACCCCGCCATCCATCCTTAGAACCCTGCTCAGAATCATTGGCCTGGAGCCAACCAACAGGTCTCAATTTTCCTGCAGAAGAATCTTTGCAGTTGGGAGCTCTCAGAACTCCCAACGTGAGAAACCCCCATGGCCTCGTGATACCCCCCCCTTCATGAAGGGGCCATCAGGGACATAAGGTCCAACCTGAGAAATAGTCTGATCCTCACCCTGACTACAGATGCACGAGATCTCGATTCAGGTCTGTAGATTGTGCCTGCCATGTCCTCACCCAGAAACCTAAGCCTAGCTTGTGTCCTCAGACTTCCATCCTCAGACTAATGGCCCACAAGCCCTCCAGTTTGGCAATCCAGAATTACAATGCAACACTCTGCTTGCCCTCCAGAAGAAAAACATTGCCCTCTGGGCCTACCCAGAATCCCCAAATGAGGATCAACCTGCACGCCATTCGGCTGTACCCCACATATATAGGCTAACCTAGGCACTAATGCCCTTTCTGACACAGCCTGAGCCTGGAACTCCTGGACCCACCCAGACAGCTGGCCGCACACTGAGCACAACGGACCCGCCATGGCCTTATCGTCATCTCTTCTCAATCACGGTTTACAGGCTTCTGAACCTAGACCTTATCTCCAATCACGGCCCGGGTTTTAAAATGATGCAGAAATCAGAACTCTTTCCCCATGGCAAGAAACCTTGTGGTTGGCATGTTGTCCAAGGTTCAGTGTACTTGAAACCAGGGTGGCCCAAGCGGCCCCGCCCATGCTTGCGGGCCACATTGGTCACAAACACACATTGTAACCTTCAGCCTGAGCCCAGTCCTCAGGTAAGGCCTCTCAGTGGCTGGATGGAGAGACAGCATATTGGGCTTGCCATGCCCCTAGGCCCCAATTTTTAACCATAGTTTGGGTTGTCCCTTCACTCTTCCCCAGGGCTCTCATTTGTAATTCCTCTTTTGGTGGGACACCTGAGGTAACAAACCTGAAAGGAGTCCTCCCATCCCACAGATTGACGAAAAACAATTGGGATCGGGCCAAGTCCACAGAGAGCAAGATTCGTCCATGGCCCATGAGGCCTCCCCAACATTCCACGGCCATCGCTGATACAAAATCCAGAGACAAATGCCTGAGCACGTGCCTCAGACTCGCTCATTCGTCATATCCGGAAGAGTTCTTCAGATAAGAACATACACGGCACTCGAATGCACCCAAAATATATAGTCTAACCCGGGCACTAATGCACTGTCTGACAACCTGAGCCCGGACCTCGTGACCAACACCCAGACAGCTGACCGCACACTGAGCTCATCAGACCCGCCATGGACTTAGGTCATCATCTCTTCCCTACCTCAGTTTTCAGGCTTCAGAATCTAGATCTTATCTCAATCACTGACATGGGTGACTGTGATGCAGAAATCAGAACTCTTCCTTACCCATGGCAAGAAACCTTGTGGTTGGCATGTTGTCCAACGTTCAGTGTAGGAGAAACCAGCATTCACCGTGAGGCCCCGCCCATTCTTGAGTGCGACGAGGGCATAAACACCCATTGTGACCCTCAGCGTGAGTCCTGTCTTCTTGTATGTCCTCTCAATGGCTGGACAATTAGATGTCATAATGGGCTTGACATGTCCCTAGGCCCCTATTTTTACCAGATTTCTGGTTGTCCACTCGTCCCTCAGCAGAACTCGACCCTGGAATCCCTTATTTGGTGGGACACCTGAGGTTGAAAAACAAAACAGAACAAATCAACAACAACAGAAAAACGGACTTCTTCCATCCCACAAAATGACCCCAAAGTCTTTGGATGGGGCCATCCCCCCAGGGAGTAAAACTCGTCCATTTCCCATGAAATCACCCGGAAATTTCAGGACCATGAGTGACACGATATCCAGAGACAAAAACTTGATCAAGAGCTTCACACTCGCCCTTTTTTCATATCCCGAAGAGTTCTCCTCATGGTCTGTAGATCAGTCCTGCCATACCTATGACCCGAAACATAAGCCGAGTTTGTGTTTTCAGACAACTGTCCAAACAGCCCTGGCCTACACACCCTACAAGCTCAGGCCCCTGGAGCCAAAACTGACGACTGTGCTTCCCCTCTCCAAGGGAATTGTATGTGCCCACTCCAATGGCCACAACCCTACTAATACGATAAACCTCCAAATTCCCTGAAGCCATCCCAATATTTGTGACTTCCCTGAACAAACAGGGGTAATCTGGACCCATCTGAGCACCTACCTGCTCTCAGACCCATAGGCTCTACTCCTGGATCCCCCATTTGGTGGGACACCTGAGGTTGAAAAACAAAACAAAACAAATCAACAACAACAGAACAACGGACTTCTTCCATCCCACAGAATGACCCCAAACTCTTTGGACGTGGCAAAACCCCAGAGAGTAAGACTCGTCCATTTCCCATGAAGTGACCCGGAAATTTCATGACTATGAGTGACACGATATCCAGAGACAAAAACTGAGCAAGGGCCTCACAATCGCCCTTTTTTCATATCCCGAAGAGTTCTCCTCATGGTCTGTAGATCAGTCCTGCCATACCTATGACCTGAAACATAAGCCGAGTTTGTATTTTCAGACAAGTGTCCAAAAAGCCCTGGCCTACACACCCTACAGGCTCAGGCCCCTGGAGCCAAACCTGAAGACTTTGGCTTGCCCTCTGCCATGGAATTGTATGTGCACATTCCAAAGGCCACAACCCTACTAATAGGATAAACTTCCAAAATCCCTGAGGCCATCCCAATATTTGTGGCTTCCTTGGACAAACCGGGGCAATCTGGTCCCATCTGAGCACCTACCGGCACTCAGACCCATAGACTGATTTTCGCAGAAGTAAAAAGGAACAAACAGGCCCCTAGGCAACTATCGGATCCATTGCTTTGGTTTCCAGGCATCTCTCCTCAGAGGCCTGGATTTCAATAACAGCATATGGCTGTTTCTTGACTCACCCATCAAAACAAATCTCATCTACACATGGGAAACTTGCACGATGGAGCTGTGTAAAAGCCTCTCTTTAGGAGAACCCTTCAGGGCCCCAGTGCGACCGCTTCATTCCAAGGTCTCCATAGACACAAAATCACATTAGGACACATCCACGGGAGAGTCCATCTCAACTCATCCTCCTCGGTGCTCCCCCAGATCCAGCAGATCTAACCTGTCTTGTTGCTTGGAGACAATTGGAATGCGAGGTGTGCTACCCAGCAATCCATCCTTAGAACCCTGCTCGGAATCGTTGTCCTGGAGCCAACCAACAGGTCTCCATTGTCCTGCAGAAGAATTTTTGCAGTTGGGAGCTTCTCCCAATTCCCATCGTGGGAAAACCCCCAAGGCCTCGTGATCCACACCCCCATTCAAGAAGGGGCCATAAGGGACAGAATGTCCAACCTGAGCGATCGTCTGATCCTTGCCCTGACGTCAGATGCACGAGATCTCGATTCAAGTCTGTAGATTGTGCCTGCCATATCCTCACCCAGAAACCTAGGCATAGCTTGGGTTCTCAGACTTCCATCCTCAGACTACTGGCCTACAAGCCGTCCAGTTTGGCAATCCAGAACTAATAATGCATCACTCTGCCTGCACTCCAGAAGAAAAACATTGCCCTCTGGGCCACCCAGAAACCGCAAATGTGGATCAACCTGCACGCCATTCGGCTGAACGCCAAATATATAGGCTGACCTGGGCACTAAAGCCCTTTCTGACACAGCCTGAGCCTGGACCTCCAGGCCCCACCCAGACAGCTGGCCGCACACTGAGCACATCGGCCCCGATATTGCCTTAGTTCGTCATCTCTTCTCAACCTCGGTTTTCAGACTTCAGAACCTAGACCTTATCTCCATTCACGGCCTGGGTTTGGAAATGATGCACAAATCAGAACTCTTTCCCCATGGCAAGAAACCTTGTGGTTGACATGTTGTCCAAGGTTCAGTGTAGTTGAAACCAGGGTGGCCCATGAGGCCCCGTCCATACTTGCGGGCCAGATTGGTCACAAAAGCACATTGTGACCCTCAGCCTGAGCCCAACCTCAGGTAAGGCCTCTCAGTGGCTGGATGGAGAGTCAGCATATTGGGCTTGCCATGCCAATAGGCCCCAATTTTTAACCATAGTTTGGGTTGTCCCTTCACTCTTCCCCAGGGCTCTGCTTTGGAATTCCTCTTTTGGTGGGACACCTGAGGTAACAAACCTGAAAGGAGTCCTCCCATCCCACAGATTGACGAAAAACAATTGGGATCGGGCCAAATCCACAGAGAGCAAGATTCGTCCATGGCCCATGAGGCCTCCCCAACATTCCACGGCCATCGCTGATACAAAATCCAGAGACAAAATCCTGAGCATGCGCCTCAGACTCGCTCATTCTTCATATCCTGAAGAGTTCTTCAGATAAGAACCTACACGGCACTCGAATGCATCCAAAATATATAGTCTAAGCCGGGCTCTAATGCACTGTCTGACAACCTGAGCCAAGACCTCGTGACCAACACCCAGACAGCTGACCGCACACTGAGCTCATCAGACCCGCCATGGACTTAGGTCATCATCTCTTCCCTACCTCAGTTTTCAGGCTTCAGAACCTAGACCTTATCTCAATCACTGACATGGGTGACTGTGATGCAGAAATCAGAACTCTTCCTTACCCATGGCAAGAAACCTTGTGGTTGGCATGTTGTCCAATGTTCAGTGTAGGAGAAACCAGCATTCACTGTGAGGCCCCTCCCATTCTTGAGTGCGACGAGGGCATAAACACGCATTGTGACCCTCAGCGTGAGTCCTGTCTTCTTGTATGTCCTCTTAATGGCTGGAAAATTAGATGTCATAATGGGCTTGACATGTCCCTAGGCCCCTATTTTTACCAGATTTCTGGTTGTCCACCTGCCCCTCCGCAGAGCTCGACTCTGGAATCCCTTATTTGGTGGGACACCTGAGGTTGAAAAACAAAACAAAACAAATCAACAAAAACAGAACAACGGACTTCTTCCATCCCACAGAATGACCCCAAACTCTTTGGACGGGGCCAAACCCCCAGAGAGTAAGACTCGTCCATTTCCCATGAAGTGACCCGGAAATTTCACGACCATGAGTTACACGATATCCAGAGACAAAACCTTGAGCAAGAGCTTCACACTTGCCCTTTTTTCATATCCTGAAGAGTTCTCCTCATGGTCTGTAGATCAGTCCTGCCATACCTATGACCCGAAACATAAGCCGAGTTTGTGTTTTCAAACAACTGTCCAAACAGCCCTGTTCTACACACCCTAAAGGCTCAGGCCCCTGGAGCCAAACATGAAGACTGGGCTTGCCCTCTCCAAGGGAATTATATGTGCCTATTCCAATGGCCACAACACTACTAATAGGATAAACCTCCAATGTCCCTGGGGCCATCCCAATATTTGTGGCTTCCCAGGACAAACAGGGGCAATCTGGGCCCATCTGAGCACCTACCTGCACTCAGACCCGTAGATTGATGTCCCCAGAGGTAAAAAGGAACGAACAGGCCCATAGGCACCTATCGGATCTATTGCTTTGGTTTCCAGGCATCTCTCCTTAGAGATCCTTAGAACCCTTAGAACCCTGCTCTTGCGTCGTTCCTTATGGGACATCCTTGAGCCATCCAACAGGTGTCGACTGTCCCACAGGAGTCCTTGTTCATGGACCACCTCACAACTCATATCATGGAAAGATTCCAAGGTCACAAGATGCCCCCAATCTTCATGAAGTCGGATCATGTAAAGAAACTCCAACCTGAGCCAACGGCTGATCTTCGCCTTGACCCAGACGCACGAGATCTTGATTAAGCTTTTCAAAGTGCACCTGCTGTGCCCTCACCCCAAAACCTAAGCATAGCTAGTGTTCTCAGACTTCCGTCCTCACTCTCCTGGACCACACGGCCTCCATTGTGGGATTTCCGATGACACAGTGCTGCACTCTGCCTGCCCTCTAGAAGAAAAACGTTGCCCTATGGGTCTACCCAGAAACCTCAAATGAGGATAAACCTGCATGCCACTCAACTGTACACCAATTATATAGTCTAGCCTGTGCACTAATGCCCTGTCTGACACAACCTGAGGCCTGAATTCCCAACCGACACCCAGACAGCTTGCTGTACACTGACAATATCTGAACCACCATGGCCTTAGGTTGCCATCTCTTTCCAACCTGGTTTTCAGGCTACAGAAACCTAGACCTTATCTCTACTCATTTTCCATGGGTGAACGTGTTGCAGAAATCATTACACCTCCTTCCCTCTTGCCAGAATCTTGTGGTTGGCATCTTATCCAAAGTTCAGTGTAGGACCCCTGTTGGGCCTACAGGAGTAGTAGTAGGGCCCCTGAGGGTAGTGTAGGGTCTCTGAGGCCCTGCCATGCTTAAGAGCTGCAGTGGGCACAAACACACATTGGGACCCTCAGTTTGAACCCTGTCCTCAAGTAAAGCCTCTCAGTGGCTGGACCATGAGTCCACATATGGGGCCTGCCATGCCCCAAGTCACCCAATCTTAACCAGAAGTAGAGACATCTAGTCACCCCTACTCAGGGCTCTGCTCTGGAATCCCTCTTTGGTGGGACATTTGAGGTAAGTAAACACAGAAAGGATTCCTCCCACCTTCAGAATGACCCCAATCACTTGGGATCAGGCCATCCCCAGAGAGAAAGACTCCTCCATGGCCCATGAGGCCAGCCCGAAATTCCAGGGCCACTATTGACACAAAATCCAGAGACATAAGCCTCTCCCTTAGGTCATAGCCCAAAAAATTCTCCTCATAGTCTGTAGATTGAGCCTGCCATACCTACGTCCCCAAACCATGTTTTCAGACTTCTATCCTGACATCCCTGTCCCACACAACCTCCAGGGTGAGGCCCCTGGAGCCACACACCAGGACTGTGCCTGCCCTCTCCAAGGAAATTCTTCCCATTCCATTGGCCACAACCCTACAGATTAGGAGAAACCTCCAAAGTCCCAGAGGCCATTCCAATAGTGTAGGCCGCCCAGTACAAAGAGGGGTGATCTGTCACAAGCTGAGCAACAAACTCAACTCAACCGTAGACAGATATCCCAAGAGAAGGTGTTTAAAACTGGACAGGCCCCCTAGAACGTAATTGGTTCCATTGCTGTTGTTTCTAAGCATCTCTCCTCAGAGTCTTGTTTTCCTATACCAGCATATGGGGGATTCCAGAGATACCAATCAGAACAATCTTGTCTCCACATGGGAATCTTATCCTTTGGAGCTCTGTAAAAACCTGGCACCATGGCCCAATTCCAAGGTCTCCAAGGACACAAACTTACATTATGATCCATCCTCAGGAGAGTCCATTTCAAATCAGCCCCCTTGGCTGCTCACCCAGAGCCAGCAGATCAAACCTGCCTTGTCACTAGGAGACAGTTGGAATGCGAGGTGGGCTGCCCAGGCATCCATCCTTAGAACCCTGCTCTGGAGAATTTCTTTATGGGACGTCTTGAATCCAACCAACCTGTCCTGACTGTCTCGCAGAATGAATCCGTGTGGTTTGAAGCATCACACAATCCCACTGTGAGAAAACCTCCATTTCCTCATGATGCCCCACACCTTCATAAATGGGCCATCATGGAGAGATACTTCATCCTAAGCCAAAGTCTGATCCGCGCCCTGAATTCAGAAGCACGAGATCTCGATTCAGCACTTGAGAGTGTGCCTGCTGTGCCCTCGCCCCGAAACCTAAGCCTAACTTGTGTTCTCAGACTTCCGTCTTCACAATCCTGGCCACACCCCTCCAGTTTGGCAATTCTGGAGACACAATGCAGCACTCTGCCTGCCCTCCAGAAGAAAAATGTTGCCCTATAGGGCTAACCAGAAACGCCAAATGAGTAACAACCTGCATGCCACTCGACCATACCCCAATTATACAATCTAGTCTGTGCACTAAAGCCCTGTCTGACACAGCCTGAAGGCAGACCTCCAGTCCAACACCCAGACAGCTGGCCGTACACTGAGCATATCAAAGGCCCACAATGGCTTTTCGGCCATCATCTCTACCCAACCTCAGTTTTCACCTTCAGAACCTAGACCTTATCTCCACTCACTGCTCAGGAGTGAACGTGATACAAGAATCAGAACTTCTCCTTCGCCATGGCAAGAAACCTTGTGGTTGGCATGTTGTCCAACGTTCATTGTAGGAGAAAGCAGCATGGACTATGAGGCCCCACCTATCCCTGAGGGCTACAATTTGCACAAACACACATTGTGACACTCAGCGTAAGCCCTATCCTCATGTAAAGCCTCTTAGTGACTGGAACAACAGCCCACATATGGGGCTTGCCAAGCCCCTAGTCCCCCAATCTCAACCAGAGTTAGAGATGTCTAGTCACCCCTACTCAGGGCACTGCTCTGGAATCCCTCTTTGGTGGGGACACCTGAGGTTAAAAAAAAAAAATAATACAGAAAGGACTCTTCCCATCCACAGAATGATCCCAACCACTTGGGATCAGGCCAAATCACCAGAGAAAGACTTGTCCATGGCCCTTGAGGACACCCCGACATTCCACGGCCACCGTAGGCACAAAATCCAGAGACAAAAGCCTGAGCAAACGCCACATACTCGCCCTTTGTTCATAGCCCGGAAAATTCTCACGGTCTGTAGATCGAGCCTTCATACATACATCCCCAAACCTAAGCTGAGTTTGTGTTTTCAGACTTCTGTCCCCACAGTCCTGGCTAACACACCATCCAAGCTGGGGCCCCTGGAGCCACACCTGAGGACTGTGGCTTCCTTCTCCACGGTAATTCTGCCATTTCCATTGGCCACAACCCTATAGATTAGGAGAAACCTCCAAACTACCCGAGGCCATCCCAATAGTGTTGGCTGCCCGGGACAAACAGGGATGATCTTTCACAAGTTAGGAAATTACCTCCACTCAGACCCAGAGACAGATATCCCCATAGAATAAGATTGAACTGGACAGGCACTTAGGCCCTAATCAGATCCTTTGCTTTTGTTTCCAGGCATCTCTCCTCAGAGGCCTGGTTACCAATACCAGCATATGGGGGATTACTGAGGCACTCTTAGAAAAATCTCATCTCCCCATAGGAAATGTACTCTTTGCAGCTCTATAAAAACCTCTGTTTAGGAGAATCTTTCAGGGCCCCGGATCAAGCGCCCCATTCCAAGGTCTCCATGGACTTAAACCCACATTATGATCTATCCTCGGTAGAGTCCATGTCAACTCATCCCCCTTGGTTTCTCCCCCAGAGCCTGCAGATCAAACCTGCCTTGTTGCTAGGAGACAACTAGAATGGGAGGCGGGCTGCCCAGGCATCCATCCTTAGAACCCTACTCTGGAGTCGTTCCATATGGGACATCCTAGAGCCATCCAACAGGTCTCAAGTGTCCCACAGAAGGAATCTTTGCAGTCTGGTGCATCTCAACAACTCCCATTGTGGGAAAATCTTCATGGCCTCTTGAGACGCTCCACTTTATAAAGGGGCCATCATTGGATAGAAACTCCAACCTGAGCAAACGTCTGATATTCGCCACCTGGACTCAGGTGCATGAGATCTTGATTCAGCTCTGCAGAGTGTGCCTTCTGTGCCCTCACCCCAAAAACTAAGCCTAGCTTGTGTTCTCAGACTACCGTCCTCACACCCCTGGCCCAAAAGCCCTACAATTTGGCAATACTGGGGCCACAATGCAGCACTCTGCCTGCCCTCCAGAAGAAAAACGTTGCCTTATGGAGCTACCTAGAAACCCGAATGAGGATCAACTGAACGCCACTCGACTGCACCCCAAATATACAGTCTACCCTGTCTAATGCCCTGTCTAACACAGCATGAGCCCACACCTCCAGACCTACGCTCAACAGCTAGCCACACACTGAGCTCATTGTACCCATCAGGTCCTTAGGTCTTCATTTCTTCCCAATCTCGGTTTTCGGGTTTCGGAACCTAGACCTAAACTCCAATCACTGTCCAGGGGTGAACGTGATGAAGAAATCACAACTCTTCCTTCGCCATGGCCGGAAACCTTGTGGTTGGCATATTCTCCAACGTTCAGTGTAGGAGAATCCAGCGTGGCCCATGAGGCCCTTCCTATGCTTGAGGGACTTGTTGGGCACAAATAGGCATTGTGACCCTCAGCATGAGCCCTGTCCTCAAGGAAGACCTCTCATGTCTGAATCAAGAGCCCACATATTGGACTTGCCATGCCCCTAGGCCCCCAAAGTTAAACAGAGCTGGGGTTATCCAGGTGTCCCTACCAAGGACTCTGCTCGGGAATCCCTCTTTTTATTGGCACACATGAGGTACATAAAATAAAATAAAAAACAAAACGGACACCCTCCCATCCCACAGAATGTACCCAAACTCTTGGGATTGGGTCAAATCCTCAGAGAAGGAAAGCCGTCCCACAACCCATGAGGCCACGCCAGCATTCGACCCGCATTGTTGACACAATCCAGAGACAAACCTGAGCAAGCACCTCAAACTCACACTTTTTCATATCCCGAAGTGTTATCACGGTCTGTAGATTGGGCGTGCCATACCTATGTCCCCAATCCTAGGCGGAATTTTGTGTTTTCCAGACTTCTGTCCCCCACAGCCTGGCCCACACACCCTCAAGGCTGGGCCCCTAGAGCCAAACTCAGAACTGCTGTGCCTGCCCTCTCCAGGGGATTTCTGTCCCCCATATTCCATTGGCCACAAACCCTATAGATTAGGAGAAACTCCAAAATCCCGAGGCCATTCCCAATATTATAGGCTGCCCAGGACAAACAGGCCGATCTGACACAAGCCGAGCAACTTCCTCCCCTCAGATCCATAGACACGTATCCCCAGGAAAGAGATTGAACCGGACAGGCACCTAGGCCCCTAATCATATCCATTGCTTTTGTTTCCAGCATCTCTCCTCAGAGCCTGGTTTCCCATACCAGCATATGGGAGATTCCTTAGGCACTCATCAAAACAATTCTCTTCTCTACATAGGAAACGTACTCTTTAGAGCTCCATCAAAACCTCCGGTTATGAACATCCCTCAAGGCCCCGGATCAAGCAAGCACCCATTCCAAGGTCTCCATGGACACAAATGCACATTATGACCCATCCTCAACTCACCCATTTCAACACACCCACCTCGGTAACTCCCCGAGATCAAGCAGAATCGAACTTGCCTTGGCGCTATGAGACAACCTGGAATGGGAGGCAGGCTGCCCCAGGCATCCATCCTTAGAACCCTGCTCTGGATAACTTTCCTTATGGGATGTCCTGGAGCCATCCAGCAGGTCTCGACTGTCCCACGGAAGGAATCATTGCGGTTTGGAGCATCTCACAAATCCCACTCGTGGGAAAACTTCCATGGCCTCGTTACAAACCCTCCCCTTCATGAATGGGCCGTCATGGACAGAATCTCCAACCTGAGCCAACGTCTGATCCTAGCTCTGTCTTCAGGTACACGGGATCTCGAATCATCTCTGCAGAGGGTTCCTGCCGTCCCCTCACCCCGAAATCTAAGTCTGGCTTGTGTTCTCAGAATTTTTTTCCTCACACTCCTGCCCCACAGCCTTCCAGTTTGGGAATTCTGGAGCCACTATGTGGCACTGTGTCTTCCTTCCAGAAGAAAAAAAACGTTGCCCCCTCTGGGGCTACCCCAGTAACCACAAATGAGTACCAACCTGCACGAAACTCGACTGCACCCCAATGATTACGTCTAGCCTGGGCACTAATTCCCTATCTGCCCACAAGCCTGAGCCTGCAACCTCCCAACCCACACTCAACACTGGCCGAGACAACATGAGCACATCAGTCACACCATGGCCTTAGGTCTTCATCTCTTCCCAACCTCCTCAGTTTTTTCAGGCTTCAGAACCTTAGACCCTTAAATCCAATCACAGTCCAGGAGTGAAAGTGTTTGCAGAAATTAGAAACTCCTTCTTCCTTCCATGGCCAGAAAACTTGTGGTTGCCATATTGTGCAACGTTTCAGTGTAGGGTAGAAAACCAGCATGGTACATTAGGCCACGCCCCTGACCTGAGGGGCTCCTTGGGCACAAAAACACATTGTGAAACTCAATGTGAGCCCCTATGCTCAAGGAAGGCCTCTCATGACTGGACCCAAGAGCCCACATATGGGGCTTGCCATGTTCTTAGGTCCCAATGTAAACCACAGTTCTGGTTTGTCCAGTCGCCCCCTCCCCAGGACTTCTGCTGTGGAATCCCTCTTTTGGTGTCCACCTGAGGTAAAAAAAAAAAAAAAAAAAAAAAAAAACAGAAAGGCCTCCCTCCCTTCCCACAGAATGAACCCAAACTCTTGGGATTGGGTCAAATCCCCAGAAAGGGAGCCTCATCGATGGGCCCATGAGGACACCCGGACATTCCATGACAATCGGTGACACATATCCAGAAAAAAATAAGCATGAGCAAGCACCTCACTTTCGCCCTTTGTTCATATCCCGAAGAGTTCTCCTCAACGGTCCTATATATATCGGGCCCGGCCATACCATACAGACCCCAAACTTAAGTTGAGTTTGTGTTTTCCAGACTTTTTGTCCAAATAGCCCTGGAGCACACACGCTCCAAACTTGGGTCCCTGGAGCCACACCTCAGGACTGTGCTTCCCTTTCAAGAGAATTTCTTCCCATTCCATTGGCCACACCTCACCTTGCAAATTAGGAAAAACCCTCCAAAGTTACCGAGGCCATCCAATAGTATAGGCCGCCCAGGACAAAGAGCTTGTGATCTCAAACCAGCTGAGCAACTACCCTCCACTCAGACAAAAGACTGTCCCCAGAGAAGAATATTGAAAACCAGCACAGGCCCCTAGGCCCTAATCAGATCCATTGCTTTGGTTTCCAGGCATCTCTCCTTCAGAGGGCCCTCATTTCCAATACCAGCAAATGGTGGGTTTTCCTGAGGCAAACCAATAAGAACAAATCTACGTCCTCCCCATGGAAACCTTGCTCATGTGGAGCTTTGTTATTAAACCTCTGGTTAGGAATAATCCTTCAAAGGGCCCACTGGTGCTACTGTTGCCCCATACCAAGCGTCCTCAATGGACTCAACCAACATTAAGACCATCCTCAGGAAAGTCCATTTCATTCAACTCATTTAAGACCATCCTCCAGGAAAGTCCCCATTCCATTCCAACTCAGCCCCCTCTGATATTACCCTAAGGCAGCAGATCAAACGTTTCTTCTTTCCTTTTATCTCTTGACTATTATGAATTGAGGCTGTCTGCCAGGCAATCCCTATTAGAACCCTGTTCTGGAAAACAATACCTTATGAGACGTCCTGGAGCCTTCCAACAAAATCTAATTGTCCCACAGAAGAAGGAATCCCTTGCGGTTTTGGAGCATCTTCCACAACTCTAATAGTGGGAAAAAACCCCATGGCCCTCATAAATGCATGACTCCCCTCAATGAAGCGGCCCAACATGGACCGAACTCCAACATAGCCAAAGTCTGGTGATCCTCGAACCTTGATCTTTCAGACACATGTAGATCTTCCAAATTCAGCTCTGCAAGAGTGGGGGGGGCATGCCATGCCATTCCCGAAAAACCTAAAGCTAGCTTTTTGTGTTCCTCAGACTTCTTCCTCACTCCGGCTGGTCCCGACCAGCCCCCTCCGAGTTTGGGAATTCGAGAAGCCCACAAATGCAGCACTCTTTCTGTGACCTCCAGAAGAAAAACTTTGCCCCATGCTCCCTAAGGTTAAGAAACCCCAAATGATTACTTTAATGCATTCCACTCGACCTGTAAAGCAATTAGAGAGCCTACCCTGAATAACGAATGCCCTGTCTGGCACCAGCCTGAGACAATACATTCCAAAAAAACGAAACCTAGACATCTGGCTCCAACCTGGAACACAAGGGGACCCCGCTATGGCTGTCGTTCGTCAATCCTCTTCCCAACCTCGGTTTTGCAGGCTTCATAACATATACCCTTTCTCCAATCCTCTGCCCAGGGTGAACGTGATGCAGAAATGTGAAGTCCCTCTTTGCCCCATGGCCAGAAAACCTGGGGGTGGCCATGTTTGTCCAAACGTTCATTGTGGGAAAACCTGCAAATTGTCGGAAAGGCCCCCGCCATGCTTTGAACGACCGCCCTATGGCACAGACCAGTCCATTTGTGGACCTTTAGCGTTTAGTCCCTTATTAAAGTAAACGCCTCTCAGTGGGGCTTGCCCAAGAATCCGTCATATGGGGCTTGTCATATCCCCATAGGCCCCCAGGCTTACCCCAGAGAGGGAGTATTCCCCGTTGTCAAGTAAACCCACTGCTAATTCTTCCAGAATCCATCTACTGGGGGGACACATGAACAGCAAACAGGACTCTTTCCCTTCCCACATAATGACCCCAAACTCCTTGTGGGCTTGACAAACTACCAGAGATGGGCGAACTTCTAACGACCCATGGAGGCAACCGCTACAATTTAAACGGGGCCATTTTGCGGAACAAATAATCCAGAGACAACGACTTGAGCGACTGGGCTCCCTCTCACCCTTCTTTTCCTACCCCCATAGGGCTCCCTCACCCTCAATGACTGGTAGATGCAGGCCCTGCCATACCCTCCGGCCCCAAACCTGAGCTGAGTTTTGTGTTTTTTGGATTTCTGTCTGGCCACAGCCGTGGCCCACCATGCCCGCCTCCAGGCTGGGGTCCCTCCTGGAGCCACACCACAAGAACTGTTGTCCCTGCTCTTCTGCCTAGAAGCTGCCCCATTCCATTGGCAAACAAAACGCTACAAAAAATAGTAGAAAACCTTTCAAAGGTCCCCAATGACCATCCCACTACCGCAAAACCCGCCCTGAACCAAACAGGGGTCATTATGACACGCAACTGAGGCAACTACTACCCTCAACCTCCTAGCAGACACACAGACTGATTATCCGTCAGAGACGAAGAATTTGGAAACTCAGACCGGCCCCGAGGCCCTATTATGAACTCTTGCGCTTGTGTCCAGGTATTACTCCCAAGATGGCGGGTTTCGAAAGACCAGCATAGTGGGTGCCTAATCCGAAGCACCCAGACAGAACAACGCTCATCTCCACATGGAAAGCTTCCGTGTTGGAGTTGTGTTCAAACCCTTCTGGTTGGAGAATATCCTGCAGCGTCCCCCTAGCTACTGCCACCTTTCCAAGGTCCTCCCATGGGCCAAAACCCCCCATTATGACGCATCCTCAGAAAGTCCATTTAAACATCAGCCTTCTGGGTAGCGTCACCCCAAGGAGCCCGCAGATTGATTCGTGCCCTTGTCCTCGACCAGGCAATGGGGAAGGGTGAAGTTTTGGCGTTTTTTCTGCGGCATCCTGCTTAGGCCCCTTCCCTCGCGGTCTTTCTTGTAATGGGTTCAGATCCCTGAAACCATCCAATGTACTCGACCCTTTCCCTTAAGAAAGGGAAACTTTTTAAAGTTGGTAGCAGCTCACAAATCCCAGCGTAGGGAACCTCCTGGCCTCATGACCCGCCTCCCACCCAACTTCAGGCAGGGGCCTTCAGGGAACCCAAACTCCCCAGCTTGAGGCAACATCTGTATACTCTCTTCACCGCCCCTTGGACCGTCAAATGCAAGGAGGAATCCTTCGATTCAAGCCTTCTGCACAGTGGGCCCAGACCTCGTGCTAAACCGTTTGTTTTTTCAGAACTTCCTTCCTCAACACCTCCTGGCAAAAACTGGTCCCCTCAAGAACTTGAAATTCCTGTCAAACCAAATGCACGCCTCCATAAGCACATCATAACAAACCTAACCAGAAGAAAAACTTTGCTCTATGGGGATCTCCCATAAACCCCAATGAGGGATCACTGCACTCGGTTCTCTACCTCACTTCCCAATTGGATTGTTCGCGTTGTCCATTCATATCCCTCCTCCCAGAGCTCTGCTTTGGAATCCCTCTTTTGGTGGGACACCTGAGGTAAACAAAACTAAAAGGCACTCCTCCCATCCCCTTCAGATTGACCCTAAACAATTGGGATTGGACCAAAATTCACAGATAGGAAGTTCTCGTCCATGGCCCCATGATAGCCTCCCCAAAGATTTCCACAGCCAATCATTGACAACAAATCCAGAGAAAAAAGTCCTGAGCAAGCAAACATCACACTCGCTCTTTTTGTCGTTTATCCCGAAGAGTTCTCCTCACGGTCTGTAGATCGGGGCCTGCCCATACCTACTTCCCAAACCTAAGCCAGAGTTTCAGTTTGGTGCTTTTCAGACTTCTCCCTCCCCCCACATTCCTGAGCCCACAGACCCTTCAGGCTTGGGGCCCATGGAGCCACACATCAGGACTGTTGCCTGTCCATAACCACGGAAATTTCCTGCCCATTTCATTTTTCATGTCCACAATCCGTACAAATTAGGAAAACCTCCAGAGTCCCCAAGGACATCCCAATAATGTAGGCCGCCCAGACAAACAAGGGTCAATCTGAACACCTCCTGAGCACCTTCCTCTACTCAGCGTAGATGGATTGTCCCCAGAGATAGAGATTGAATGAACAGACCCCTAGGCCCTGAATCCAGATTCATTGCTTTCGGTTACAGGTATCTCTCCTCAAGAGGCCTGGTTTTCAATATTAGGGCATATCATATGGGGATTTCATGAGGCCAGCAATTCAGAACAAATCTCTTCTCCACATGGGCGCGAACGGTATCCTATAAAGATGGCTCAAACCTCCAGTTAGGAGAATCCTTCAGGGCCTGTGTAGCCCACTTTGCCCATTACAAGGTCTCCATAGACACAAAACACATTAGGACCCCATCCACAGGAGAGTCCATTTCAACTGAGCGTAGTTCGGTTTGCTCCGCGAGAGATCATAGAAGATCTAACTTGTCTTGTTGCTAGGAGGACAATAATGGAATGTGAGGTGGCCTAACCAAGCCAATCCATCCTTTAAAACCCTGCTCGGCAATCGATAAATGTCTTGGAGCCAACCAACATGTTCTCAATTGTCCTGCATAGAATCTTTGCAGTTGGGAGCTTTCTCAAAAATCCCATCGAACCTCCCATCCCCTGAGAGAACCCCACATGGCCCACATGATCCAACCCCCCTTTCATAAAGGGGCCATCAGGGCCATAAGTGTCCAACCGGAGCGCTACTCGTCTGATCCTCACCCTGACTTCAGATGCACGAGAAATCGTCGGTTCAAGGTATCTGGTAGAAGTTGTGCCTGCCATGTCCTCACCCCAGAAACCTAAGCCTGCTTTGTGTCCTCAGACTTTCTGTCCACATAGCTAACATGGCGTCACAGACCTCCAGTTTGGCAATCCAGAACTACAATGCAGCACTACTACCTGCACCCTGCAGAAGAAATACATTGCCCTCCCATTTGGCTGATACTTATAAACCCCAATGAAGATCAACCTGCACGACACTTGGCTATACCCAAAATATATAGGATGAACCTGGGCAAATAATAAGCCCTTTCTGGGACGACAAAAAACTGAGCCTAGCTGGACCCAAAAATCCTAGGCCCACCCTGACAGCTAAATGCTACAAACATGAGAACTTCAGAAACCCCCATGGGGCTTAGGTGTCCGTTATCTCCCTTCCCAACCTCAGTTTTTCAGGCTTCAAGAACCTAGACCTTATCTCCAATCACTTGCCCAGGTTTTATGGAAAATGATTGCCGAAATCAGAACTCTCCTTCCCGGATGGCAGGAAAAACTTGTGGTTTCGCTTGTGGTCTCCAAAGTTCAGTTGTAGTGGAAAGAAAGTGTGGTACATTGCGGCCCCGCCATTGCTCACGGTCCCAGATAGGTATCAAACACACAATTGTGTGACCCTCAGCCTTTAGCCCATCCCAGTCCTCAGGTAAGGCCTCCCTCAGTGGCTGGATGAAGAGGACAGCATATTGGGATTTGCCATGCCCCTAAGGCCCCCAATTTTTTAACGCATAAGTTGTCTGGTTTGTCCCTTCACTCCTGCCCCAGGGCTCTAGCTTTGGAATTCAAATTCCTCTTTTGGTGGGACACCTGATTGTAAACAAACCCTGAAAGGAGTCCTAGCCATCCAACAGATTGAGTTGAAGAAAAACAATTGGGTGCGGGGCCAAATCAATCAGGGAGGGCAAATTTCGTTCCATGGCCCATAAGAGGCCTCCCCTCGACATTCCACGGGCCATCGGCGATGACAAATTCAGAGACAAAGTCCTAAGCAAGCGCATCGACTCGCACTTCTTCATATCCTGAAGATGTCTTCCATGGTTTGTAGATGCGGACAACGGGCCTGACATACTATGTCCTCAAACCTAGTTCTGAGTTTGATGTTTTCACAGACTTCTGTCCCTCAAAGTCCTGGGTGCCACATACCCTCCTGGCTGGGACCCTGGAGCCACACATTAGGACTGTGCCTACCCATCCATGGTAATTCTTGCCCTTCCACTTGTCCAAAAATCGTACAA